>NW_009202255.1:205279-211336 GCF_000690835.1 Fulmarus glacialis
CCCAGTTACTAACTTTTTCCATTGATACATCTGTTACAAAACAATTTTGCTGCAAACTTCTCTTCCTCCTTGCAAGCAATGCTTTGCTGTATGTGTAGACCTCAGATAAACTACATGATGAGTGTGGGGTTTGTGGTTTTTTTTTTGTTGGTTTTTTTTTTTTTGGACCAAGTAGGCAAATTAGTGAAATATAAACTAGAAGCTCAGCTGACTGCTTTAAAAGTATAGTGCTAGGCAGTAATTACCACAAGGTGCATTTGTCCATACTTCAGGATTTTTTAAATTCAAAAGTCTTCAGTGGAAGCAGAGTCATATTTGAAATAACCACCTATGGGACTTTCTGGCCAGAAAGCCTTAGTGCAGCGGAGGTGAATGTTTAGATGATTAATAACTTAATTTTTTAAGAGCTTGATGGGCAGACAGTGAAAATATGCCAAACTGTCCTTGCCTCAGAAAGATTTTTAGTGCCAAAAAAGAACTGCATTGAGAAGAAGAGCTCATGATTTCACCTCAAAAGACTTTAAGGCTAGAGGGACGTGCAAAGGGGCAAAGTGGGATTCACTGCAGCAGCAGAAGCTGCTGGGCCCAGCTGTGTTTTCACACCCTTGCCTCGGTGGATTTAAGCTTCTCCAAGCTCCAGGGCTGTTCCTTGGTGTAGGTCATAGGGTAGGTATGCATGTGAGCCCACAAAGGCTGTATGGAAACTTTCGTCACTGACATTTAATATGTGGCTTGGAACGAATAACAAACAATTTGGTTTAAATTAAAAAGTTTTGACAGTTACATTTTGCCAAATGTTAGTCAGAAAGGAAAACTGATGGATGTGTCATGTTTGAAAATTCCCAGGGTGTAGTAAACTCATTTGTTTTCAAAAAGTTAGGATCAGATTCTCCCCTTGCCTCGGAATAAATCTGGAACTACTTCAGGGAGGCTGACAGAAATTAAGGTCGTTCTATTCACCCGGGTAAACAAAATCTGCCTTGAGCCCACAGAAAACACTGTATCCAGTAGCAGAGGTGTGAAAGAACTGTTGCAGGCAGTAAGGCTGACAGTGGTCCTATTAAAGGTAATATTATTCCCCCCCTCCTTAACCCTCCCTGTGACATCTTGCTATTGCAGTTTTCCATCTCCACAGGCTGAGGTGATATGCTGATGGACTTTTAAAAGTTATGTAAGGAGAACACAGATCATGTATAAAGGTGATAAATCAGCTCATGGGAGAAAGGAGTCTTCTGGTTCCCACCTGGGATATTCAAAGAGACCTGAAGGCATTTGGTTTCCAAATCCCCTTGGACCCAATGGAGCAGGTGTACCTGTATCCTTGGTGCTCCTTGAAAATTGCAGTCAGCATCTCTTCCAAGTCTTGTTTTCTGAAGGAGTTTTTGCATGTGTGCTCCTCTGAGCTAGTAGCAAACCATAAAGCCTTTCCATCCAGACTGCCAAACAACGGTCATGCAGTAAGTGATGGCCTTGGGATGCAAGCCCAGGAGAGGCAGAAGTGTCCCCAGCCCTGACTTACCCATTTCCTTTAAGCTGAGAACCGCTCACTGGGCAGGAGTAACTCCCCCAGTCAGAAGGCAAAGTTAGATGCACGTCTCCCCTCCAGTGCAGCGGGGCACCATGCAAACCCTAGAGCACAATCTGGCCTAAGTTTTAAGACTGAGGTATTAAAACATTGTACAAAGGATGAGAACTGGTTTCAGAGGGACAGAACAATTGAGTTACACTGCTGAAGTCTTTGTGTATAAAACCAGACCTTTAAAAGAACATAGGAGTGACACCTTTTTTAAGAGTCTTTTTGGATTATTCCTTTGAGTACTCCTTTTGGTCTGGCACAACATGGAGTTACATGGCAGCATGCTTTTTCCCCCCTTTATCATTTTCTCTCAGAAAAAGCATCTGGCAATGCTGCCTTTGTGGCTGGTTAAAAGCTTGACACACCAACTCTGAATAATTGCGCCAGGTTAATGGTAGAACATCATTTACATGCCTCCCAATTACTTTTAATGAGCCTGGTTGGTACAGGTGTTTAGAGTAATTGCCAGCTATGGATTTGTTTGGTTTTGTACTTTCTCACTGTTCACAGAGCTGGTCACCTTATGAAGGAAAATCAGTGGAGTTATTCCAGCACAATTATATTTAAGCTACTGGTTTTCAAAGGACCTTTATGTAGCTTGAAGCAGAGTATTTTCCTCCTCATTATTAACACAGCATTGCCAGCAGCACAGGTAACTTTATCAGGATTACCAAACCCTGCTATACATGCAAGCAAGGACATGGTTTATAGTCAATCCAGAGCCTAGTTACTACCAAAAATAGTGAAATTGTCCTGCTCTCCCCTCTCTGTATCATTTTGTATATTAATTTTATTAATACTTGAGCATAATATATATTTAGCTGTTGTAATTAATTACAATTAATTATATAATTACATCTCATTCTGTACATACCCTCTCTTGCATTGCTGCTTCCCTGCTCACATGGTGAGCTGCTTCAGGGAGTTAAATGGGCAGTAAAATAACTCCACAGATAGAGAGTGAACTGCTTTCTGCCCATTTAACTCCCTGAACCAGGTCTCTGAGAAGGAAGATAGCAACACTGCTGGCTCATGGCAAGTGGTAGAAATGGGTATGGGGAAAGGAGGTGTGGGGAGCCAGATTATCTCATGTGATTGTAAAGATAGTCTAACCGTGTTAGAATGGTATAACCTGGAAGGTCTGGGGATTAACAGGTGCTGAAAATTGACAGCAATGGAAGTTTAACTATTCTTGAGTATTTGTACCTAGTCTATGTGAGGCAAAGACTACATCTTTCACTGAAAATAGCCTGAACCATCTCAGGCAAAGCATCGGAAGAAAGAGATAGGCCCCGCAGATAGCTGATTGTGAGAGCAATGGATTTGCTCTCCTGGAAACGCCCTGACAGTGGGGCAAGACTTGACTGCTTAAGAGAGCAGTGCAGTGACTGCAGGTGGATGGGCACATTGCCATCAAGCCAAAAGAGAACTGGTTACTCCATTGCCAATTTAACACTGAGGTGAACTAGAAGGATTTCTAACTGGAGACTGACTCAGTGGTGTAGTTGTAGGGCACCCAACCACTGGCCCAACTGGCTCTTCCACACTGTGCCTAAATGGCAGGAGCTGAGGTGGAAAGCTGGTCACAGCTGGGAGGGTGCTCAGAAGGATAAGGGCACTCTAAGTCCCTACTCTCCAGTATGGACATGCTGCTAGATACTGGCAATATAGGTGTATTTTTGTGGCTGTTGGCCTTACCGCAGGGCGGTTCAGTGGAGATATGGACAGCTCTAGACCAGCAGTGCTCCAGTCAGGCTTTAATTCTTCAGGACAAGGATATTACTGATTTGCTGTGCTTGCCTCACTGACATGTTTTGCTGATCAACTTATTCGCTGAGTGTGGCCCTTTGCACACCAGGGAGCTGTTACAGTGGGAAACAGATTTCTCTGTGAAGATTTAAAGAAGATTTATTTTCTTTTTTTTTGTTCATTTGGAAGAAGTTCTGTGCTGACATGTCAACATGTTTTTCTTCCATCTGTATGTGTTTATCCTTGAATTAGAGCATCTCAGAAGCTGGAGAAGAGGAAAATCATTTTAGTCCATCTAATCTATCCAGGAGGTCAAATACAAGATGGGCCACTATTATATATTTTCCAGAGTTAATGTTCCAGTTGATGTGTTGCTTCTAATATTTTGCATAGAAGAATTTTTTAGCTAAATAGATCTTTTTGTCTTCGAAGGAGGTTTGTGATGGCCTTTGTCTTACTGCTCTCCTGGTAACTATAATGCTATTGTGCCACCCACTGTGCAGTATTGACACTTTCCCTTTCAAAATCAGCTTTTAATAAATGTTGACCAAGCCCAGTCAAATTCTTTGTTCTACTGTTGTTCATGCTTCCTACTGACAGACATTCTAATTGCATCTTTTTCTTTGCCTTTTAATTGAAACACAGCTTTGCAGCTGAAAATATTATAGGCTTGGCTGTTTAATATGACTCTGTGATCCCCATCCTTGCCTCTGTGGAGCATCAGTGGCTTGCAGACCGCAGTTTGATGGCTATCTCAGTTACTGTGCCCTCCTCCTGCCAGGCTGAAAGCATTAATTTAAGTACTTTCCTCTTTGAATGAGCAATGGAAGGCATTTCCACAATGGTGGCGTTTCATGGCTAAGTCTCATTATCACTGCTCCTGGTGGTACGGGGAGATGTGCGGACACAGAGGCAGGACTTCCAGTTCTTAGCACAAGGCAATTCACCCTTAACAGAGAGATATTCAAAAGAGCCCAAGAGGGTGGAGTTGAGGATTTGCACAACTTTGGCCTTAAGTGATTTGTTCAGAGTCATCAGTGAACATGTCTGTGACTGTCAGATCAAATCTGCTAACTTGGAGATAGAGTAGATGTCTTGCACGGCATTACAAACTTCAGTACCATGGTCCAACATTATAGACTTCAGTGTTGCAAACTCGGGTTTCTCCAGAGTTAAGGCTACAGGTTACGTGACAGCTGAGGAGGTATTTTCCAAGTCTAATTTCTGGATTTATGTCCTCAGACTTTGCCTGTTAGTCTTTCAGCTCTGCAAGCACTCTGTGGGCTTGGGCCACAGACAGCAAATATGTTAATATACACTGTTTTATATAGCATAAATGCATGTGAAGTGAGGTGTTGTCCATTGCAATGAAGTACTAATGAACTCCATAGAACAGTGGAGCTGATTGTACTCAGCTTCGTTTGGGAACAGAGATCAATGCAAATTAAATTTGTTCTCACAATAGCAGCAGGATCCCTGGGAAAGCAGAGAGGAACTGGAGAAGGGCATTTTAGAAAAGACGTTACAAAGTGATTTACAGAAGATTAAAGGATGACATAAAATACTAGTAACCATGAAAAGCCTGGAGGCTACTCTCTAGTATTCTGAAGCAAGAAAATTTACCCTTGGGAAGCAAAAGAGGAAAATAGAAACAGAGGAATTAATCCATACTTGGAGGGGGCTGGATTGTAAATTCATTGCAATCAACAGTAATTTTTCCACAATGGGTCAAGCCCATATAGCTGTGTTGTAACTGTTGCACAGAAATCTTAATGGTGCAGAAAATGGTGGAGGGCATCAGTGCAGTTTCTTTTAAAGAGGCAGAATATACTGTCTTTTGCTTTGCAGACAGGATTGGGAACGATGGATCTCACCTGTCCCTTGGGACTGCCAGGTAGCTTCAGGGCTCGGATCAGCAGGTGATAATAAAGTTAATTAAGTGTAATAATGTGATGAGGGTGAAAAGTAAGTCAGTGAAGGGAAGGGTTGAAATTTTCATTCCTATTCAGTAAAATATTAAAGCCTCTTTACATTGTTTTCCTCTCCGTTTTTTTTTTTCCTTCTTCTTCTTCTTTTCCTTTTTTTTTTTAAATCCTTTTTTTTAAAGAGAGACCCAGAACACCCTCCACTCCACATTTTCTTCAAGGAAATCCCATGCACACTATAGTTTTGTGATGTTTGACTATACTATTGATCTTCCTGAGATAATCTATTAGAAAAATTCATCTCCCAGGGACCATGTTGTCCAAGGCGGCCATTTCACAGCCTGCTCTGGGCAGCTGTTTACAACAGCACAGTGAGTCACAGGAGCAAGATGCAATCTCGGATGAGCAAGCGGGGATTCCTCAGATGGAGACACGAGAACACGTTTCTCCACCCAAGGGTCAGGGGTTTGTTTAGAACCGACGAAAGCCACCATCGTACCGGATGATTTTGGCTCAGCATCGTGCGCTCGCTTCTCTGTACCTGATGGGGCTTCCCCACAGTTTGGGGCCTCTGAAGCGTGCTGAAAGGCTGGGTCACAGCCCAGAGGGGGTCAACACGTATGCCCCAGCTCACACCTTGTGGACAAACAGTGCTCCTCAAAACGGCTCTGTCAGCCCAGAAAAAAACATTTTCTCAGTGAGCGTGGCTTCCTTCGAGAAGTTTGGAGTTTTCCAGGTGCTAGAAACCCTCCTTTCGGGCTGGCTCCAGTCATGACTCCGTTACGGCACTCCAACTCGGAAAGGCCG
>NW_009202256.1:0-16299 GCF_000690835.1 Fulmarus glacialis
CCGCGGCGGTCGCCGGCTGAAGCGCGGTCAGAGGCAGGCACTGACCGAAGACGTCCCCGGTCGCCTCACCGCCTAACGACTTTAACACGTTAACGTTGCATCAATCCCGCCTCCTGCGACTGCGAGACCATCCGTAAGTTATTAGAAGTCGTCGTTTTGGAAATAACAATGATCAAGTCGCAAATTTACAAATAAACCCACGCCGCTATCCTCGCCCCAGCAGCCACAAACCTAAATTTTTAGACAATCCCAAAGATGACAGTTTTTCCCTAAAGACCAGGGATTTTTCCTCCAGTTGTCTGTGCACGAACAGTAGGAAAAACAATGGCGGTAGCAGCAGTTCCATTCACTCTGCAGGGAGAGAGGACAGCCAGGGCACCGGGGGCTGTTTGGGCAGAAAGCAACTCCTGTACCCCAGCTCTACCTTCCCAATCCAATTTTCACAGAAGTAAACAGTTATAGCAGATACTTTCTTCAAAAGATACAATGTATTTCTCAGGTAATGCAAAATTTCCACCTGGGAATCAGCATTCCTCTCAATACTACTAGGATTTACAGAACAAAGTCTCTTTGGCAAAATGCCAGCACCAGCCAGCTCGCCTGCCTGCACTTGCACTACGCAAAGCGGGTCTATCACAGAAGAGATTACAGAAACACTCTGCGGTTCCTAACTGGATTTTTGATTTAAGCAAGTCCCGTTAGTAGACTGTTAACCGTGCAACTTCAGTACAGACACTTCACTGTCTGCACATTTTTTAAGTTATGCTTCACATCACTTACGTCTTTCTTTTTTTGCTTTTGATGAGACGTGGAAGTTCCTGAATCACGTACCTGGTATTACAACTTGGAAAGTTTTACACAGCCTCATTTTGACTGACTGTGCTGCTGAAGACAAAACAGTGAAAGAACAAAAAAAGGCAGCTTTCGAAGGATGTTTTCGTTGCTGTTGATGTGAGAAGGGTTCTTCCACGCCAGGAGAGAATGGATTTCAGATGGAAATCTGTTGTTTATTACTAAGGACTGACAGTAAATGTAAAAGGACCAAAATTAAAACAAAACAAAACTGTCTCAATTTATCCAATGATGAACAGATCCACTGATGCATTTTGCAGTATCATCCCCAAAACTCATTTTTGCAGCCTGTCAGAACGAACATCCTAACTTTGAGAAGCTACACTACACAGAGAGATCCTTAATTACATAGAGAGATGTGTTTTTTCAAAGATGTAAGAATGGCACTGTTTGCATCAACCTTTATTGGCTCTGAATAAAATGTTGTCTTGAAAGCCTCCAAGTTCAGATTCTAAAGAAGAGCAATTAGAGTTTAGTCCCAAATGCATAAAATTTTCAACTAAATGTTACACAAATAACATTTATTTTTTCCACTGTTTATATTCTTACTCAAATCTAAAAGCCAGCAATCATGAAAAGAAGACAAGAACTCTACGCAGAGAAACTCTACACTGACACATGGACAACACAAGGACACCAGTGACACCATTACTTCCTTTCTATGAGGGAAGAATTTTTTTGTATTTTCAGCATTCACATATAAACTTCAAATCCTGAAAATAAATACCTGTCTCAGAGTGCTTCACAAGCACCCCAAAGAAAACTATCTACAAATCATACATTCAGCTACTCCGTCATTTTCAACACTTCCAACAATCGTCACTTTTACAAGTCTGAACTTTCACAGCTGGGAAAGTTGTGTGTCAGCTACATATTTAAGGAGCGATAATGCTTATCATCCGAATACACTTTCCACTATCACGTGGCTTTACCAAATACTGTTCTACAGACAGGAAAAGCTTAAGAGATGTGTGCAAAAGAATCACTGTCAGACTTGATTCATGGCTTCCCTACCATAGGATCATACCATTACTTTGAAACCAACTCAAAACCAGTCACCAGAGTACAGTTTGAATACTGACAGTGGAATTCTGGTCCCCACACAAATCAGTAGGAAGAAAGACCAGAATTTCACCCCTGATATATAAAACCTTGTAGAGAAACATTAGTAAATAAAAGTTTTTAAGAGTCAGGAAAAACTATACAAAAAAAATCCTTGTAAGTCATAAAAACCATTTCAATGTGAAATTTGTAAAATATCACCCTATTTATTCTCTAGGCTTTTCTAGCAACATATGACTTTATCATAACATATCTGTAGAAATCTGATGATTAAGAAACAGTAATTTTTCTTAAATGTAGTTACTTAAACATTTGCCAGTTTGGAAAGTTGAGCTGAAGTCTCTTTACAGAGCAAAAAATTGCACACAATTTTCAACCTTTTCACTTCTGATTCTCCACGTCATTGAGGGTATGGCACATAACAGTCTGGAGGGGAGCCAATGCTGCTCACTGGGCTCCGGGTATTTGACTCGTAAGAATTTGGTGCAATTCCAACCACACCATCATTTTGAGGGGTTTCTCCTTTCAAAAAGTCATCATCTTCATCTTCAGAAGTACCCTGCATAAATTTAAAAGGATCAGCGAGAGCAGAAAGATACTCCAGGTCTCTATTAAGATTTGGCAGAAGTAATGAATGCTGAGACCAAAAAGGGTATTTCTAAATTCTGAAATGTTGCAATAATCAAATCTGCTAATCAAAATGCTATAGGAAAGTTTACAAAGTTACCAGCTAACAAAGCTACACGACCATAAAGTATTTTTACATGTTATCACAGGAAGGAAAGAAAAACACAATGTTTGAAGAACTCAAACAAAAATCTGACATAGGATAGACATTCTGCAAGAAGGTAAACAGACTACATAGGAGCTTTAGAAGTACGTAATTCAGGACTTGGGTTGTACTACAATTGTCATGACTAGTTGGAATGGTAAGAACTAGATGTACCCTCATTATGAAATACGGGAACTAAATGATATCTGCAAAGTGGGTTTCCCAGAGACATCAGCATGTCTATATTCTGAGAGCGTTCATGAGCGTTCATAAGCATTCACAGTGGTCCTGTGCTGCCAAACTACCTCCTCTCCAGAAAAAGGGGAAAAGTGTTCTCAAAGCAAGGATGGATCAATCCCTAAAGCCTCCTAATTTCAATCAGTCTTCCATAAACGTTTAGTGTACTCATATCTACTAAAAAAATTAATCCTACAATAGAAACAGCTGATAGAGATTTGGCAAAAGCTCAACTGCATTTGATCAGAAAAGATTACCCTTTTAATGGGTTTCTTCAGGTTCTCAAGATCTTCAGCACTCAGCTCTTCCCAAAACTGATAAAAAGGATCAATAGTCTTCTTTGATCTGAAAGAGGAATTAAAACACAGTAGAAGTTAAGGTATTCAGTAGAAGTCATATGTATTTCATTTTAATAATACAATATAAAATGCTTGGCATTTTGATAGCCCTCTGTAGGGTTTCACAAACTGTTCAATTAATCCCTATATAACCCCCAATCAATCCCATGAAGAAATAACTCCATTTTGCTGATAGGTATAAATTACAATTGTTTGCTTGAGGAGTTCTGATAGTCAGGTCTCCTAATTCCTAGCTGGGTATTTTTAACAGCTACACTATGCTCGCTAATAAGCATAATTTTCTTCCCAACTTTTAGAAGATACTATTATATGGCTGCTTTTAATAATTTCTACTTATAAGAAAGGTCTCCCTTCCGTAAAGACAGAATTTTTTTTTAAGAGACAAAAAAAGCCAGAATGTTGCCTTCTAACATTAAAAATAAAAAGTGATTAAAGCATCATAGTGCTAGACATTTTGAAAAGCTGCAAATAATCCACTATTCATTAAAAAAGCAAGGTATTTTAATTAAGCTGAAGTCTCCAATCAAGAAGCAATACACTCAAGGTGCAAAAAAAACCCCAAACCAAAACAAAGCAACAAAAAATGACAGCTCAAAACCGTCACACCTTCAACAAAATATGTATTAGGCTAACATTACGATATTTTAGAGACAGCTTAAAACAAGGAAAGCCAAAAGAAAAGTCACCAAACATATTAAGTAGACCTTCCAAGAAACTGGGTCCTGTTCCTTCTTCATTGCTATATGTCACAGTGGGGGTAAATTTCAATTCAAACCTTTGACAATCTCTGGTTAAAATATGCAACATGAAAAGTACTAAATATCAGTGAAGAAAGTGAACTGTAGAAACACTGATGGTTTCTTACAGTTTTTGATTCGTTATTTTCTACAAGGCAGAAACAAGTTGATTATTTTTAAACTATACCTTTTGAGCACGTAGGGGTCAAAGGGGAAGAAACTGTCAAGTGGGTTAGTGCATGTCTGCACAAGGTCACCCCCAGTGCCACTCCGAACAACTGGTATGAACTGCCTATTGTTCCTCTCAATAATTGTGTAGCAGAACACCAACTGGTACTTCCTTTAAAAAGGAAATAAAGAAAAGATAAGCATTTCTAGCACACAGAAAGCAAAAATTTCAGGTGGTATTAAAATACAAAGTTATTTTTTAACAAACACCACTTCCATCTTCCAACCGATATTAGGAGTTTTCAAGACAGTCACAAGGTAAGGAGTCTATTATC
Source organism: Fulmarus glacialis (assembly GCF_000690835.1). NCBI lineage: Eukaryota > Metazoa > Chordata > Aves > Procellariiformes > Procellariidae > Fulmarus > Fulmarus glacialis. The sequence goes on from NW_009202256.1 coordinate 4,523, forward strand.
TTCCTCTGCACTCCTATGAACTTCACTCCAAGTAGAATCATATTGGCTCCAACACAAAGCAATCAGTTTCATAGTACTGTAGGATTTCACTGAAACTGAACCAGAAATAAACTTATCCCACCTAGAATGTGGGCAATGCTATATGCGTTCTCTTGGATAATACTCAATACTGTGCCTAACAAAACCCATGTTCTAAATACTGTGCTGTTTTTAGATACACACACACACTCATCAAGCTGAAATTGAAATAAATGAGTAGGTACCTGGTAATGGCAGCAAACAAGTTCACAACCGAGGGTATACAAATCTTCAGAGGGTTTAGCTGACACATGACAATGCGCTCAAAATTTAAACTCTGCAGATATGACAGACCTTCAAAATAAGAACAATTGCCAAATATAGGTTATATATTATATAAGCTTAACTTAGTTTCTAAGAATTTCCAGTCTGACCAGCCTGCACTCTGCACAACACCACAGAAGCACGTCCTAGGATGCTCTCTTACAGTAGAGATCTAGCCCACAGCTTGTTCAGCAGAAAATCTACTCTAAATAATGGTAGCCACAGCCGAGGGATCCTTCTAATACAGACACTACACTTACACACCTATTACAGGAACTGATAGAGGGAGGCACACAGTCATCAAGAAAGATTATTAATTGAAGCCCACACTAGTTTTATACAGCTGGAATTCAAACATGCTCAGTAAGTGGGGGCCAGAAATCAACGTTGAGGAGTTATCTGCATTGCTTTCAACAGTGGCGAAAAACAAGATTATTTAGCTTGGTAGCCCAACAGATGTACAAGCCACCTCATTTTATTTAGAGCACAACAACATAAACTTGCCACCAGATACTTGACTGAATTGACCATTACAAAACACACCAACAGTAAAACTCGCAAATGAATCTCAATACAGTTCAAACCTAGTATACTCACCTTTCCTTAAGTTGCCATCCAAAAGCTGCTTATGACGGAAAATAAGCGTATAGAACACCGCCTGACATGTAGAATAAAATGGCCCGTGGAGAGCTACATCACAGTAAGCATTAGCCCCTGTATCCTGATTATCAATGTATTTATGCATCCAGTTAACCAGAAGATCCAGGCATGCTTTTACTGTACTATAATGAAGGAAAAAAACCAAGTGTAAAAATAGCACCTGAAATGGTGTAGAAAAGATATTAAACAAGTATTCAAGGATCTCAGTTGTTACAAAAACATCAGTAAGAAAATCTCATTGTTAAAAGGAGATTCTGTTATGAGCTTTCTCCTTCATCTCAGCATCAAATGAATCAATGTATCAGCACCGAAAACCCGAATCAGTGAAAGCACAAGATGCTAGAAGAGATGAATCCATGAGCACATGTTGTGTGTGAAACACACAGTAAACAATTAGAATCCTGGACTACACGCAGTACAGAGAGAGATGCCTCCAATGTCCAATAAGTAATTCCAGTATCAAATTAAGTTCAACGTTAAAGTCACTGAGCCCACCCTGAAAGGCATAAACATACAGAATGTGTACATACAAAAGAAGACATTTTCACCCATCTGCCAAAGTATTTTAATCCGTCTGTATCAAAATACTTGAACACTTGACTTCCCTGTCTCAGAGTCTACATAAAATGCCTAACATAGGGCATTAAAAATATCTGCTTCTGAACATCAGATATACCAGGCATCTATGACTCCACCTGAAGTCACCATAACATACCCGTGCTCAGCATTTCTTGGCAAGTGAAGCCTTAAACAGCAAGTCATAAATCCCAGCAATCATTAGTTTGCACCCTGTAAATGCAAAACTTTCCTGGAAACTCCAAGACAATACTGAAACAGTATTGTAGAAAGGACAACCAAGACTACTGATATAGGCTTACTGGCAAAGCAGTGGGAATAGAAGACCAACACTGTGTGTGCATTCTGTGAATTCTGTACTTAACCTCAGCAATCATCATAAATCATTTGGTTCTGCTCATATATCAAAACAACTTACACAACTGGAATGAATTTAGCTCTTGCCAAGAAGCTGCCAATATAACTCCCAGCAGTCTGCCTGATCACTGAAGGATTGTTTGGATCATGCAGTTTTTTCCAAAGATGGTCTAAAAATGCCTCAGCCAACCCCTGGAAACAAGATACATAAAAATCATGAGTTGTTATGCCGACAACACTGTTTAAGTAATAGATTCTTAATACTCAATTCCCACAATTTCCATAACCAAACCATAAAAAAAATTCTACCTATAACTGTAGTAAATAACTATTCCTACACATGATGGAAAAGCACTCTTTTCTGTGTCTTTTTCTATACTTAGTTGTAAAAAGTACATGGAGGCAGAAGTCTAGGAAAAAGTCAGGAATAGATACACGAGAAGTGTTTAAAAACAAGAGCAGTAAGAAGGTAAACATGAAGTGACTGTTCACTGTCTCTTGTAGCAGAAGAGGTCAGGGACTTCCAATAAAAATAGCAGAAAGCCGAATTTAGAGAAACAAAACTGAGTCACCTTAAATGCCTGTATTGTGGAACTTTTTGCCACAGAAGTTCATGATGCCAAAACTATCAGTACAAAAAGCATAATATCATGAGGTATTTTCTCCTTGAATTTGTCCATCATGGGCTGTTACCATGAAAGCACTTCACTTTGGCTCAGGAAGTTACTGGACTCCTGCTGGAAGCTGAAAGGGTATTCTAGCAAAGCATCGTAACATGCTTGCCCCATTCTGATATTCTTTCCAACACATCCACTATTCACCACTGTCAGAGATAGGCCATTAGCTTAACTGGGTATTTAGCTACTCTTATGCAAAAAGTACACATGTTCTTATTTTTATATGGTAAGAGAAAGAACAATAGTTTGCTTGAGATGGGAAAATAGCAGACACAAATTTCAAATTGAAGAGCTAACACAGACAGTATCTTTAAGATAGTTCTGGGATGCTGAAGAAACTTGCTGGAGCACTGTGTCTCAGGTTCAAGAGTCCAACTGATTCTTTTAAAAGAGGTCTGTTAACCAAGTTCCTTCACACTAGCTTAGATTCCATCTGTTTGCAGTTTACGAACAACATGGGAAGAGCAACCGCCTAAAGAAAAACTTGAAGAAAGGAGTAACAGAGAAGGAAAAGAAAGCAAAGATACTAATGAATCCTGATGTACTATCTTCAGACTAGAATTACAGCAGAAAACAATTATTTTTTGTAAAAAAAGCCAAAACAAGGATGCAGAAATGACAGAAGACACTGCATTTAAAAACAGCTTCTACTCACCAATTTAAAGCTACAGATGTAAAACATGAAATACTGTACATGACATGAAGCATGGGTTGGTAAAATGAGCTTGTCAAAAACAGAAACCAGATCCCGATACAAATCCTTTGTGTTGTTGATATCAAGCTTGCCTACACAACAGAAAAAGAAAACAGAAAAAAATAAGCCGTTTCATTTTTTTTTCCTGCCCTCATCTGCAAAAGTGGCATTTATATCTTTCCAAAGCAGTAAGCAATATGTAAAGAAATACTGTCAAGCTGACTTCTAGGCTTATCTGACATCTAAAAAATATCTGACATCTAAAAAGTAAGACCTTCCAGGACTTCAGTTCTACTGCTTTTTACATCGGTGTATATGGACAATATCTGTGTGCGCGTGTGCACACATCTATAAAACTGGCAGACATGCAAACTTTGCAATAATGTGTTAATTCAGAAGAGCCAGAAGAAAACAGTAAGAAATAAATGACCTGACTTGCGTGAAGAAGATACAGCAAAATGGTTTCTAAATATTCTGTTTTAAATATTTATAATATTCTGTTTCTTAAATAAATTTAAGAAATTCAAACCCTTCCAGTGTAAGACATTTCTTTCAGGTTTTTCTCCTATAACACAAAGCCTTGCTGTAGCAATTCCAATTGAGTGACATGGCTGGTTGCTTTAATCTACTTCCAGTCCTTGTGATGTTGAAAGGATCCGTAATTCTAATACTCAAAGCAATACAATAGAGCAAATGATAAAACACTGTGGCTGATCAGAAAGTATTTCTAATCCCCTAAGTTTTGTAGCACAATGAAAAAATAAAACTCTATTTACCCTTACACCCTGTAATGCCATAGTTTGGATACAGTGTCATATTTATATAATCAAAATGTCTCCAACTAAAGACTAGACCTTTAAAGTCATACATATACCTTTGCATCCTCTGCCAGTAACACTGGGCAGAGGCAGGAATGTGGCCTACGGCCTGCTGATGGCAGAATTCTGCCGCTAAAGGGTGAAGGCTCTATCTTGCAGCAGCAGAGAGCAAGAACTCCTCATATGTTTTTCTTACTTGTTAACAAAACACAAGTTTGGTTATAGTTCAAGTGTTCTTACCATCCACGTGGCAAACATCTTTAATATAGGAAAACAGGATGGTCATCAAAATATCAAGGCGCTCTGCAAGTGGATGGGCCATTCTCTCACTACTGGAAGAGACAACTTTGTTTCCTTTTCTTTCTTCATCTTCCTCCTGGTAGATAAAATGGCAGTCATGCAGCTTTTATACACACAACATCATAAAGACAGCAATTACAGAAAAAGTGAAACCAAACATCTCTTTCAGTGATATGCTGAAGTTTTGTCTTTTTTTTGAAAAAGCAGTATCTAATTACACAGCTTAGTGTGAGCAAATTTTTGTAAACTAAGCCAACTACCATGAATTCTTTTATTAGCTTTATGTATACCTGCTTGTGTTTTTACATAATGAAATTGATTCACTGCATGTACGCTGAGTATTTACATGAATAAAGTCAACACCCGGAGAACCCATTAATCATTTGTCAGCTAATCATTTGTTCAGGTTTCAAGAGCAGTGCAGTTAACAACCAACCAATAATGTATTCCTACACTGTCTTAGTTCAGAGACACCTCAAAGGTGAAAATTTTACTAAAAAAACTTTTAGTAGAACAAGATAACCAACCATGTCAAAAAGTCCCTCCTCTCTAGATTTTTCCTCATTATCAGAGTTATTAGCAGTTTCTTCAGCGTCTTCAATATCTTGCTGTGGAGTGCTAACCTACAGTAGCAAACCAGAAATTAAGTTTTACAAGACCGTGACAATTACATGAAACCTTTTTTATTATTTATATAAGAAATGACAACACAAGTGATTTCTAGACTAGATTTTGTCCTTGACTAAATAAACATTTTAAAAGGGAATGATATGTATGTAATACACAAACACACACTCCAAACTGCCTGAAACTTTACCTCCAGAATATAAGCTTTCCCCAGACTGTTACATGCTGAGGTTCTCCAAAATAAAAAGCCTTGATCATTTACTATCCTGTCTTTTTTAAGACTGTAAACCTTTTTACTTCAAAGGGATGATAAAACAGATCAACCACACAAAGCGAAGCACATTCTCTACACATCAGCACTGATCACCATGAAACAGTTATACTGATTCTGGCATCGAGATTCCATGCAATAAACAACACACAGTTACCCTCAGGTGTGGGAACATCTTAAGATTGGGAATGGAGTGAAAATTTGGTTGGTTTTATACTCATGATCATGAGCACTACTGCAACATATTTTTTGTTGAGCTTAACACTGAAGCATATTTAATTTCTTACTCTGTGTATTTAACACCAAGCTTCCTTAAAAGATGATACAGAACAAACTTACATCCAACTTCAACAGCTTTTCAATAATAAGCTCCAGAATTTGAAGCCTCAGAGTTGGAAGGTACACCGTAACTCGTAGCAGGTTATGAACATAACATTCCTATAACACAAAATTAATTGATAGTGATAACAATATTAACAGATAGTCTCATTTCTGCCAAGGATTTTTAGAAAACAAGTTTCTTAATTCGTTACCTAAAGAGCCAGAAATAGATTTAAACAGAGTATATTCAATCTGGAATAAGTTAATGTATAAGCCAAACATCAACTTTCAATTGTTAAGCTGTGTTATCATTAACTTCTTAATCTACTATTTCCAGGCCAGTTTTTCCAACTATCTCTAGACAGAATGAGTATAAATATTCTGTAAGAAAAGTTATTCATTTCCATAGGAGTTTATGTCTAAACTTTTTCTAGGAAAATTAAACCAACAAGCATATTCCTCACTACATCTATAACTAGGTCCAGTAGAACTGTTTAAAGTGAAACTAAATACATCTTTATTTCAGGTTATTACAACATACTGACAATTCTAAATTCCACAGGTGAGTCTCCTCAGTGTCATTCTGATTATAAATGAAACAGACAAGTGTGCCCACCCATGTATACACACATATGTACAAAAGACAACGCTGCAACTTTCATATAGCAAAACTGCCAAGTCAACACATAAAATTAGGTGAAGTGCCACATTTAAGTACACCATAGTCTCTTTGTGAATATGCATTATAACACAACCTTTAATTACATGAGCACATATGATTTTTCCACAGGCCATCTGGCTTGCTCAGTACATAAAATGGATAGAGCTAGTTTAATGAGAACATATAAGTTGGAAGTATTTAAAAACAATGCATGGACCATATTTTTATTACACTTCATTAGAAACTTGCCCTGAAAACACAGTTATGAATTTCTTCACGACTTGCTCCTCACTGAGCTGCTAAATAAATAAATAAATAAATAAAAATTCTTCTCCTAACACCATGTAAGAGCTATTATCCCCCTCATTTTACAGATAGGGACCCAAAGTTATTTGGATTTAAAAAAAAAAAAAAAAAACACAACACATCAAAAAACTAGCAAGGTATACAAAGAACTTCGGGGGTTCTTCAGTGCTTGATAAGTTCGAAACACAGCTCCAATTAAACTTGGCTGGAGCAGGACTCTGCCTTTCTGTAAAATAAAGTGCCAACATATCAAGTTGGAACAAGTAAATACAAAGATCACACAAGAGCTGTAACCTGTCAAAAGTTTCCAGCTTGTTTTTCACCACACGAGCACCATACCAAAGATGTACTAAAACAACTTAACACCCTACACTACGAGCAACTTGGATTTCACCTATAATGTCCATCGCTTTCTGTCTGCTTATCAAATCCCCTGTTCTTCTGATAAATACTTCCCAGTTTTGACAACAAACGAGACAGGTATCCTACCGTCTCCTTACTATACAACCCTGAGATTCATCGTCAAAGAGGTCCATCTTGTGCATTGATTAAGAAAGCAACCCTGTGGAAAAGATATGCAGTTATGTCATTAAAGACTAGCATAATGCTTATGCACAAGGAACTTAAGTATGCTTGGACAACCTTATACTAAACAGACACACCCATATAAATACATAAATAAAATAACAAGAATCTTAAACAGTACACTCAAAAATCTGCATTCAAAGCCACCAAATCAGTTGTCATACCGTAGAGTATATTTATACATTAAAAAACAAGTGAACAAAGACTCAAAAATATTCACAGCTCTTACCAGAGTCCTTTCTGATTTATTAATGAAAGGAAAGTTTTCCACAAGTATCGGCATGAGAAATTGTGGTGTCCTACAATTTAAAAAAAAAAACAAAAAACAAAAACACACAACCAAACAAAAACAAACGAACCAAAAGTTATAGGTTATTACGAGAGCAAATATTGAAACTCCAGCACTCTAAAGACAGACTGGAATAAGCTTATTTCACAGTAACTTTATTTTAAGCTAAGTAATTAACTGTATAAAATCTGTTTTTGCAAGGATCACAGAACAGATAATAAGCAGCAAACTTTCACTGTGGACTTGTTAGAAGCCACTCCAAATACGTTGCTATAAACACGACTTTCCCTATTTCCATTAACAGGATTTTCAGCTGCTGATGCCTATGGAAATTTCATAATGATTGGATACAGCATTCCAACAATTAGTGAATATGAGGAAAAATCATGCAATGAAACTAAGTATTATACTTCCAATTAAGAGAAAAAAAACAAAACACAATTCATCAGTTCACAAGCTTTAAATCTGCAAGGAAACGGCATACAAAACCAAGGGATATGTACTTACGAAGGAACATATCTTGCAACAGTTTGCAATGCTCTATGGCATGTATTAAAGTTTTCAGAAAGGTCTAGAGAAAGAAAAAAGTACTATTATACATTTGGTTACAGAAAACTAAATCAGGAACCAGCAAAAACAGTTCATATCAACTAAACATTTTAAAGATTCCCAAGGAAATTGCATTTGCCAAAATGTTGGGGGTTTTTTGTTTTGTTTTAAAGTTGAACTGCCTTATTCCAAAATGAGCATGAAAAACAATTCCAAACAAAATTCATGGCATCACAATCAATAAACTCTGAATGCGCTGCCAGCCCCAAGGCCAGGTATTGTTGTTATATGCTCTCATATTGAACACTAAACTTCAAATCCAAAATTTATCCCACAATACACAGATATTTAGAAGATATGTTAAATTCAAGTCTGTAGATAAAGTCTATCTAAAGATTATGCCTCATTGTCACAAGAGTCAAACAAACAGATAATTAGGCTTTTGTAACAGGCTTTTTTTTATCCAGTGTCACAAGTGAACAGCAGAAGAGTAGCTGGGTCATCACAAGCAGAACTGAAATTTATTCCAGCATTCAAGATAAGAAAACATGAAATTATTGAAAGACATTTACCTATCTGTTTGCCTTATCAATAAACACACTAATTGTGTGGCATTTTTGTTATAAATATCAATTGTATTTGAGCTTACCACAGGCAGACAACAAAAAAAGAATCCCCTAAACTACGTAGTTTTATTGAGGTAAATAAAATGGAAAACAAACAACTAACTTTTCTTTGGCTTTGAAACAATCTAGGACTAGGAATGTGTTCCTATGCATTCAGTCTTATTCCTGCAAATACTGCACCAATAGGAATATTTTGAAAGTAACAAGAGTGGGTCAGTACACCACTGATTCAAGTACAAGAAAATCTTTGACTTGGGAATTTAAGGATGTACTGTTTCTTAATGTTTTACATTAACTCAGCTGAATTAATTTTGTAAAAAAGGACCAACGTGCATTGTGTACTTCTTTAGTAAAGGTATTACAGCAGCATGTATAAGCCATGCTTCCTTTATACTCACTTTCATCATCATCATCAGAATCTGAAATATCCACATCATCTTCTCTGATGGTTATTCGAGCTAGCAAAAAGTGAGATTATTATACCAAAATAGTACAAATCTTACTGGTAACAGTTTCAATGCCAAATCAAACACACTGGAAAACAGTCTCATCAGGACTACAGCATCAAAATTATCCACAAGACTTTCTAAAATAAGCAGAAGCTCATCAAAAACACTGTTTCATTCACAAAACCAGGAGGTTCTTGAGACCATCTGACATAATCCTCACAGCAGCTTTTGGTTTTTAGTAATAACAAAACTACACAGTTCATCCCTTTCCAAGGCATCTTCATAAATGGGGTCTGTATTAGCCACTAGAATATGCCTTCTAAAATCTAGGTACAGAAAACCATCTGTATCACAATTCAATCATTCAAGTTAAGAAAGTAACTTGGGAAAAAAACCAACCCAATAATTAATTGTGTCACGCATTATATTTATACATATATTTATATAACATATATATATTTATATGTTTTGATAAGCAAATGAAGAGAACTAAGAGAAAAGTAACTTACGGGGCACAAACTGCGATACAATCATCCGGAGGCATGGCCTAAGATGGACAGTTTGTGCTGACACTAGATTGCCAAGAAAACCCAGATATTCTTCCACTACCTCTCGGCTTCTTCTCAACCATGGCAGCTTCTGAAAGCAGGCAAAGACCAAGATGTCAAAGAAAGATGTTTTGAGAACTAAACTCTTAATCTTCCCATATAACAAACAGGTATTTACCAGCAAAATGTTGACCAGTTGTTCAAGTTCTTTGGTCAAATATGCAACAGAAGCTCGAAATTCATGCAGCCAATTAATGATCTGGGCATCCTGAAAATAAGCAGAAAAAATAGGTAACTATTCCAATAAACAGTATTACCTATTACTAGAAAATAACAAAATCCTTAAAATAAAAAGTCAAACATTAAGATTGTAAATAGAAATTATTTTCACATTAACATGCAAGGAATTTCTTTAAGTTTGTGTCCTCACCAATGAAAGTTCTTGAATGCAAGAACAAATGCATATCAACACCTAAACCAACAGCCTGCCTGGAAGGCTTAAGTTACTGACAGAGCAAGGCATACAAATCTCACCCACACAGAATATATTTAAAAGAAATGGCATTCAATCTTAATTTTCTTTTCTTTTTGCTCTAGTTTAAGCAGAGGGGACATTCAAGTCTTGAAATAAGAAAGATACTGCAACAGTAGCAAACCTACACAGAAAATTTTACAATGATTTTGCCTGTACACTCCAAAAGGCCTGCCAAAACCAAAGTATTTTACAAAATGTCCTCTTTAAAGAGAACTCAATACAGCATTACGCTTCCTACAGCATCTTTCTCACACCTTTGTGGTTTAATTAAAAGGGAAAAAAGAAAAAAAAGAAAAAAAAAAGGAAAGAGAAACACAGCAAATGTGGTAGGTACTCACAGCTATACAGAAGAGCTGTGAAACAATACTTCTGGGTATAACTACTCAATGCATATGTATCTTACTGCTTAATTAAACAAGTTTTTAGTGAGAACAGGAGAAGGTAAAAATTCATGCAACTTAAAAGGCTGTGAAAGTCAGAAACCGTGGTTTGATCTACACAAGTAATCTGATCATCTTTCACGGTCACTGACGTTTATCTGGAAGAAAGACAGACCCCATCACAAAGCAAAAAGTTTCTTACTCTAGAGCAAAGAATCTGTAAGCATGAGATACCATTTATCAAGTTTCTGCATATAAGATATATAGGTGTATAAACAGACAATTGCTTTTTTTTCATTTAGAGTTTTAATTCCAATAGTTTCCATAAAGCAAAAAGCTGTTAAATGCAGCTAAATGTTTAAAGCAAAGGATTTGGGTAAGCACCAGAATGACTTGTCTGATGATTACACTCAGACAGCTGAACTTCAAATCACCAGACCCTTTACTACCAAGACTCTTACCTTTATGTCTGGATCTGACAGCTGATGCTTTAACAACTCAAAATCTGTGGTGTCTCCCTAGTGGGGAAAGAAAAATAAGTAAATAACACTCATATTTTTTCCAGCAAAAAATCATGAACTTATCTGAACCACCTAATATTGTTTAACAGTAATATGAAGAATGCAACTAAGTGAGAAAGCTCAAGGAAGGCTGAAGCAGCAGTAACAGAACCGCATCCCTGAAAGACAACTGAAGCCACTGGGTGATTTTTAGCTGCTCTCCACGTAGCTGTGATCGCTCTGCACCCTTTGGCGCAAGCAGGCTTCACAGGACGTCACTCGGGTTGACTCACAGGGGAAATTTTTTCACTCGCACAGCAATACCGCCTGGCACAAGCCCACAGCACCCAGCCGCCTTCAGGTTTTTTTCCCAAGCCTTCAGACACGGTCTCGTGTAAGGCAGAACGAGCCTTCACACTGAAATCACACCCCAGGAAACTGGCACCGGCAGCACACGCAGCCTGGAAGAAGAGGAGCCACCCCAGGAGAGCCGCGACGGCCGGCGGAGCGGAGCCGCAGTCACCTTTTCGTACTTCAGCAAGATATCCGTCAGAGTCCCCCCGAACCGCACCGTCTTCCTGGGCGGGGAGCTGATGAACTCGTCCCCTCCCAGCATGGTCACGGCCCCGCGCCTGAGGGAAGGCGAAGCCTCGTGAGCACCCGCGGGCCTCACCCCAACCGACCGCCCTCAGGAGCCCGGCCCGCC
>NW_009202257.1:0-1446 GCF_000690835.1 Fulmarus glacialis
CCCCGCAGGCATCGGGGTTTCCCCGGGGGGTGATTTGCAGAGGTTGCCCCTTTGATCGCACGGTTATAGCCCTTAGAAAAGTGCAGGGCACGCTGCTGGCAGTCACGGGGGGGGTGTGCGCAGCCTGGGCGGTGATACAACCCGGCACCGATTCCGAATGCACTGCAAAATCAGGAGGCGCTGCAAAATCATAGCGCTACGTTTTGTAGCGCTGTCTTGGGCTACAAAACAAGACTAGGTCTTAAAAAAAAAACATGAAAGTGAGGTAAAATGGTGAGGATTAAAAAAAAAACAAAAAAAACCCCAAAAACCCCAACAAACCCACAACTACAGACATTTGCAAACTGCCTGGATTTTGAAGTAGGTAACACTTACAGTCACAATACAGTCACATAAAGAAATCAAACCCCAGACTCTCACCTAACCTTCAGGAGCTGGGAGGCCGAGGTGTGAGAGATGGCACCACGAGCATCAGCTAAGACATAACCTGCTACGCTTCAAAATACTGCACAGGGTAGCCCGGCACTGATGAACTGCTGCGTGCCTTTGACTGGCAGCCCCTCATCCACCTTTCTCTTGGGGTCTTCCTCTTTAATCCATAGAGAAATCAGAAGAAAAATGTCAAAATGCTATAGAATTTAGACTTCAGACTTATAGACACTAGAGAGAGTGCAGTTGTACCAAGCCAAACACCATAAACTCTAGCAATTCAGGTTTCTGGGGAAGCAATCCGATCTGTTACGACTTGGGAGCGCTCAGGGAAGGCTCCCAAACAACCCCGGGCTTCACTCGCGCAACGGCAGGCGCTGCCCCCACCAAGACCAACACCGTGCCCGTGATCCCACTGGCTTTACCAAGCGATGTCATTACTTTTATACTTTGTTTGCTTGACTGGGAGTTCTCCGGCTTTTGATTAATATATCGTTTTAATAATCACAGAAAAACACAAAAAAGGAAATGCAAAGAGCGTGTCTTGTGATACCTCTAATAATTCAGAGATAACCCTCCTGCCGGTGTTATCGAGCCTTCACTGGGTTGCTCCCGGAGCCCGGAGGAGCCCAGGCCGCCGGCGCTGGGGAAGAAGTCGCACCTCCCGGCGCTGCTTGGAGCTGTGTCCGACCCTGGGTGGGAATGGCTTGGGGTGCTGCGACGTTCCTGGGGCAGTGACTCTACGGGGCGAGGGACAGTCCTGCGTGCTGAGCACGGAGCAGCCTCTCTGTCATGAGGATTGCTGGGCCTGATCGCAGCATTAATGATAAACACTGGGAATCAGAGCAACGAGCCGAGCTTCTGCAGCTCCAAATGAGCGTGGGGAGCATCTGTAAAATGCTGGCAGCTGTTCTGGAGGGGGACCCAGTCGGTAACCTGGAGACCTGCTGATGAGTGCACCAAAACCTGCCCTCTGGTTTTCTATTAAGACTGGGCACTGTGGTCTTTTTCTCTTTC
>NW_009202257.1:1543-6330 GCF_000690835.1 Fulmarus glacialis
CCGCGCCCGGGGCAACGAACGGCCGGCCATGCCCCCGCCCAGCGGAGCCGCTTCCTCACGTGGGCAGCTGCCCACGGGGCTGAGGCAGAGTCGTGGCCCCCTCGTTATTCTGTGACGAGTCCCTCACCAGACACTAAGCACTTCTCGAGGCTGAGGGTCCAGGCGCCTTCCTCAGCACCCTGTACAAGATGACCGGGGGCAGCCTGGGAGGGTTCTTCTTTGTGCAAGGGACATACGTGTCATCCACCCAAGCAACATGCTCCACTCGTCTCTACTCCAGACCACCTCTTCCCTCCCTTCCTCTCATCTTCTCCCCCCGTTTGGTGCTATACAGGCAACTCCTCAAGCAGCAGCAAAGCAGCAAGACCTGGCTCTTACTGTCTAGATCCTACAACCGCATTTCTTGGCACTTCCACTGCCCCTGACCCTTGCATTATGAGTGAGCGATCGTGGCTGCAATCGTGCTCACAGGACAAGAGTAGACTCGAAAAATAATCTAAGGATGATTAGGCGGAAAACCAAATATTATGAGATCCCCCAATGCAGAGGACTCATGCCCCGAGAGGTGGCCCTGGCTGCAGAGTCAGGATCCCTCACTCCCTCTGAAACCAGACCCGTGCATACGCGGCTGCAGACGGGCTCACTGACGGCAGGAGCGAAGCATCCCCCTCTCTGCCGGGCTGGGCACCTCTGTAGCACCGACTGCCACAACCAAGAAGCCATTTCTTCTTACAGAAAGCCTCTCTGATCTAGTAGACAAAGTACAGGCAAAATCCAGTCACTGGAGAGAGGAGGTATGTTCATACCCAAAATTAAAGATGTCTCGTGCATGTTGCCGAAATCCCAGCACGGTCCTGAACCAGCACGCCCCGGTCCCGGGGGCTCCCGGTCAGCAGAAGGACCTCAACAGGCGTTACGCTGGATCCCGCAGTGCTGCTCCAGCTTCAAAGTCACATCGATGCTCTGCCAGACCCTTCTCCCAGGACGATCCCTGCCTGGCTCTGTGCTGCTGGGACCCCAGAGGTGGGGCTGGGATGAGCTAGTTCCCTGACAGGGTTTGGACCCGGTCTTGGGCGATTCAGCCCTGCCAGCTCTGCCCATACCCTGGCCCTGGCACTGCTTGTAAGACACTGTCAACCAGACCTGTGAACCCCCTGGTTGTCAGTCCATCTCTCCCTGTCACCACATCCCTCCTGTCACCCCTTCAACAGGACGCAGAGCTCCTCTGCACCCGTTTCCTTACCCTATGGCATCTCCTTCTTTTCTATCTTTTCCATCCGTACCACCTCTCCTAAAATACTGAATTTCTCTTTTCTAACTTATCCTTGCCATCTTTCCCACTTTATTCCCACTAGACCCACTATCTTCACACCAACCTGTCCCTCCCACTCACACACAGGTTGTACCGAGCAGCCAGGAGCTCCCCTGCAGAAACGCAGGGGACATGGAAGGGTCCCGGGAAAGCCAGGCGTGCTCGATTCTCACTTGGGGGCTTCATTTATAAAACAGTGGAAAAAAAAGATGACCCTGAGAGGTCATCTAGCCCACTTTGCTGCCCGAAGGCAGGATCAGCCAGACCTAAAACATTCCTCAGAGACACTCGCTCAACCTGTTTTCGAGACCTCCAAAAAGGGAGACTCCTCACCCACTCCAGGGCTGCCTTCTCCTTGACACCGGAAAGTATTTTCTAATGCCTCATCTGAATCGGTTTTCCTGCAGTCTAAGCCTATTAATTCTCACTGAATCAACTATGCCCACAGAAAGGAGATTATTTGCCTTTTTTTTTTCCCGAGAACCATTTAAACATTTCTGTTCCCCTCTTTGTTCACAAGAGAGTCTTTAGGGACAAGGGCTGAAAAAGGACTCAGAAAAGCAAAGTCCCTGACAGCCTCAATGTTCTCTGTAAGGGAGCTCAGAGTACTTCACACCCTTCCTTCATGGGGGATGAGTCAAAAGGAGTGATTTGATTTGAAGTGGCAGTAAGAATTTTATAACCAACCAGGCTGGCATGGAAAAGAGAGGAAAAGAACAGGACAAGAGAGTGTTCACCAAAGGGCTCTCAAAAAATCATGGACTAAACTGGTGAACTGCTAACACCAACCTGTAACTCATCACTAAATTGACCACAATACTAGAAAAATTGCAGGTAGCGAATATCAAGCTGAATTTGAAGAAGTTGAGAGTGATGCAGGGAATGGCAGATCGATAATCCTGACTTCCCTGCCAAAAAAACTGGTAAAAAACCCGGCATAATGAAGAGAAGGGAAGAACTAACAGCACTTTGGAAAAGGAGAATGATGCTTCGCAGACCCACGGGGCTCCTTGAAGCAGTCAGCAAGTGTGGGAATAAAGGTAGTTCAGTTAATGCCGTGCACTGGTATCTCCTCTTCCGTTCTCCTGCAAGGACAGGGCTATGGAAGATGACAGAGTATCGTGCAGTACTACCCAGGGTCATCTCCAGAACTAAGAAGATAAAAAAGCAGGTCAGCCTCTACAATGGAGTGAACTTACCAGGACAGTCCCAGAAGTAAACTGTGTTGCCCAAATATTCACAAGGGACTTGGAAAATGAGAGGAATGGTGAAGTGGCCAAGTTTTTCAGTAATACATAAATATTCAAATTGGTAAATATTAAAACTGGATGCAACCGGATCTCATGATACTGAGTGATGGGACTGGAGTTTTTCAGTAATACATAAATATTCAAGTTGGTAAATATTAAAACTGGATGCAAACGGATCTCATGATACTGAGTGATGGGACTGATAAAAGATGTTAAAAAATGTAAATATGAAAAAACATATCTGGCTATTTTACACAGGGATGAGCTCTGGGTTAGCTGTTAATGGACAGGAAAGATCTTGGAGTCATTGCGGGGAGTTTTATGGAAACCATTGTTGAATCACCCAAAGCAGTCAAAAGACAAATAGACTGTTAGGCATTACTGTAAAAAATAAAGTAAAAAAAGAAAATCTACTAGATAAAGGTGCAGTGTGTCAACTTCTTCAATATTACAAGAAGTCCTGCTTACTCCATCTTAAACAGTGGGCACTATTTCTGTACAAGAAGAGATTAAGTGAACAAGAATTCTTCAGCTTAGTACAGATGGGATATGTTGGAGCTACACAAAATCATGAAAAATATGGGGAATTCATGGAACAAAAGACCATGAAGAGCTGTTAAATGCAAAGATGCGGACACCAGCCCCGGCTCAGGCCATCTCCGAGCACAGCCCGCCTGCAGCCGGGGAGCTGCAGAGGAGCATCACTTGGTATTTGCCTGTTCCCTGCACATTTTTGGGGCTGCACAGGAAAACTGCAGACATGGGGGTTCTGCCCCGGGTCTGGTGCACCCGCGTGGGCAGCTGCCAGGCAGCACCATGGGCTGCACGCTCACCTCCCCGCTGGAAGACTTTTGCCACAAATATTTGGGCTAGAAACCAAATATTAGAATAAAGCTGAGATTCGTGGTCAGTGCCAGAGAGCCAGGAGAGCTTCTTCCACCCCGCGGGCTCCTGCAGAAGGTGAGCAGAGCCAGCTGCTGCCTCACCTACGGGGGAGGGCTGTGTGACTTCTGACTGTGACCCAGCACCAGCTCTCCTGCCCTCCCTCTCGCAGGCATGCCAGCAGCTTGAATCCCACACAAGACTTTGAGGGAATACTCAAGCGTGCAGGGCCAGGAGAAGCATGCAATGATTTTGTTCAGGACAGCAAGCCCCCCACCGCTGCAGCTCATGCCGGGACCATTTTGCATGTGCCATTGGTGCCGCAGTGGATGGAAATGCCACGTTGGAAAAGCTCCTTTCGCAGGTGAGCTACACGACAAGACAGAAAGGAGCCTGGCAGCAGCGAGGAGATAAGCAGGGAGCCTAAGGCACGGCGAACGGTGGCCTTTTGAGGGTACGCAGCATCTCAGGCATCGCCATGCCATGTCTGCTTGTCGTTCGGAGATGCTCACTCCCCACTGACCTGCTTGCTTCACCCAGTTGTGCCGTGTCACTATCACAGAGCAGGAGCTCGTGAGGGCAGAACACAGACTGTGTCTGTGGATATCAACGTCTGGCTCAATACACCCTCCTCCCTGCTGGAAGTCTGTCAGTGAGGCTCTGAGCTAAATAAATTATATTCCTTCATAGGCTTCAAAAGCACAAGTGGAAGTGCTCTACTACCCTCCTCCCTGTCTTTGCTGCTAAGACTGACCTTGCTGTGAGAATTATTGGGCAAGATCCTCTGCTGGGGTCTATCTGAAGATGGAGATGGGGAACCTGCGACAGGATTGCCGCAGGAAGGAGCAGGGCAGAGGTACCAGCTCTGAAAGCCAGATGTGCACCTGCACAGTGCCCCTCCCCGAAGTGTCAGAGCACAGACACTGTCACAACTGCTGGCACCAGGGAAACCCCCGGGGACCTCTGCACGGCCGGGGTGGAACAGGGCACGCGCGCTTCCCCGGTCTCCTCAGTTACACGCCGCGTCACCGAAGCGCTGGCGGCCCTTCGCGGGCTCAGTCTGCGACACGGGGCAGTGCTGAGCTCCCGTGGCCCGGGGCAAGCCCGAGGAACGCTCCTGCCAGCTACGCTGCCCTGCCGGGACACCCCGACATCACATCCTCCTCCCAGTCTCCCCCAGCGCTCACGCTGCGTGAACGTCTTTATTCCTGTACCAGAGAGGCTCTTCCCAGTTTATCGTAATCCTTCAGCTCCGTCAGCTCAGCAGAAGCCCCCCTTACACCAAGATCACTCCACTATGTAGCTGTCTACTCACAGACACAGCAGCAGGCAATAGGGGATGG
>NW_009202257.1:6361-10605 GCF_000690835.1 Fulmarus glacialis
ACAGGAGATGCTGCCAGGAGGCCAGCATGCAGCTACAGCGGAGCTGAAAAGTGCTGTGGGATGCTGCTGGAAGGACATAGGAGAAGGAGGAGGGATGAGGCAGGGAGATGAAGTGGATGCTAACCGTGAAGAAGATGGAAATGGCTGGTTGGAAAAGGAAGAGAATGGCAGAGTGTTTCAAGGGGCCCGAGGAAAAATTGCAGCTTCCATGACTCCTGGGCATGAAGCTTAGCCATCAGGATGTGGGGCTTTTTAATTTACCTGCATAAAGTTTCAAGAGCTGTTATAACAGCAAACACACCTTACCCACATGTGAGTCACAGACAAACACGTTCACTGATAACAAACACGTTATTCTTAGAGACACTCAGGTCCTACCTCAACGTGCGAATAGCTCAGACAACCATCCACGTCCCCTGAAGGAGTAGCAGGAGGTGGGAGACGACACAAAGGATCTACAAGCTGCCAGTGCAATACTCCTATGCTTGTTCCCTTACGCGTGCTCATGAGCTTCACTGTCTTCGGTCCGTCTCAAGGGTCAGCAGCGCTCAAGGGTTTGATACCACAAATCAGTCCCTAATCAATAACTGCATCTCCTTCTCCTTTTCATTACAAAGCTGTTTAGCAACAAAGAGAAGTGCTGAGCCCCAAGAGGGATGTTTATTTCATTACCACATGTGCAGGATTAGATGGTTTAGGTGAGTCACTAAGTCTGGATCTTTTCTGTCTAATTGCACAAGCATGGCCATGGTGTTGGAGAAAACTCTCGCTACTCACCTCACTGTCCTACTGACAGCTGTGCTGAAGTTTCCTCTCCTGTGGACAGAGAGGTCCAACACAGGGGAAGCAAGTGTCACTTCTTCTCACACAGCCAACATGATGATGGCCCTATGGGCCAACAAGGAAATTTTTGGCAAAGTTTCTTCATGATGTCTGGTTAAGCTCTCCCTCTCTGGTCCACACATCCATTTTGGAATATCAAAGGCAAAGGGAGGTTCTTTGGTCAGCCCTGACTCACACCACTAAATGAAAGTAAAGGCAAGCTGGCCCAAGTCACGGGAGAACAGCTCATGCTCCTGCTGCCTCCAAGCACACTGCAAGCAGTCTGGATTCAAAACCCAATGAACAGCATCCAACCCATGTTGACCTGCTCCTCATATACCTTAGAGGGCTCAACTTGTCCCCACGCTGGGGGACAATACCACTGGCAATCTCCATACTTCAAGGCCCTCTTACACAATGACCTTCTGCACTGTGCTGATGGTGGTTTGGAGGTTAAAACTATCCCACAAAACTCACGCAAGTCTTGTCCCTCAGCAACAGCTCAAAGCACTGGCAAACCCCAAGCTGTGCAGACAGCACGGCAGCCCGGTGGCATCCTTCCTACCCCTCAAAGCACGAAGCTGTATTGTCACTTGGGACCAACTTAGGGGGGCACAGACACATGAGGTCTTCCACAACTGATATGTCAAGCACCTTTATAGGAGACAGCTCTGACCCTAAAAGCAACTCTGCAGTGATGGGCCAGATACAAAGACTCACCCAAACCCAGATCACTTTACCGCAGAGACTGGAGTATCGTTTCCTCAACCAGCAAGTTTCAACAGTGGGTTTCAAAGTGAAAGCCTTGAAAGTGGATGCCAGAAAGAGCATTCTTGCTCTTCTCGACAGGAGATAACAGATCTAGAAGAGCAAAGACTGACAAGGAAATTCTCCTTGGGGCAGATTATGCCATAATTTTTTCTGAAGCATCACACATCTCCAGCACTGAACTGCTCCTGGAAGGAGACCATAGGGCTCTCCCAAGGTTGGCGTGCACGGGGGAATCCTCTAGGACTCTTCCGAAAATGAAGCTCAGCAGCAGTGTTGCCTCCACCATTGCTTGGAGATTGCAGGGCCCCGACGTGGAGCTAAACCACCATTTCTGGAGAAACCAGCAATGGTCCAGGGAAGCCTTACCTGGTCATGAGTGAAACATGGGCATTTCTCACGATTGCCCATGAACCTGCGCTCACCAGGGAAAAGCCGCAGGCAGGAGATGGGCATGGGGTGGAGGAGTCACCCCTGCTGAGCCTTCCCGGCTGGCGCTGCGCCCTGGGGGGAGCAGTGCCTGATCCCCTCCCCCTTGAATATCCCTGGGCTCCACCGCCTCAGCCAGGTGCAGAACAAAAGGAAACTAATGATTTAGTTATTGCTTCAGCGCCGAAGGTTTGAAGGTCAGCCATTCAGCGCGGCGCTCATTGTATGACCAAGCACTGCCTGCACTGCCTGCCCTGCCTGCAGACCCGCCGCCGCAGCCGGCGCAGCAGGGGCCGGTACTGTACGGCTGGCTTCTGAGCGGGGAGATGAAAGGCTTTTTTCTAATGTAATAACTGACGGCCTCTTCAGTGCCGTTTGAACTGTTTACAGACCGAGTTAACGATTACAGGCAATGTGTACCTTGGCTGCTGCCCAAAATTCTTACCCGCCCGTCAGATATTATCAAAGAGCCCTTCACTGCTGGCCTGGAGTCCTTCCAAAGCACAGCGCCAAAATGCCGGCGTAGAGGAGGGGCCTTCGGTGCTCGATCATGAAACCCAAGCTAGAAAGTCACAGATCTGCTCCGGCGAGGTGTCCTGGGGACCGGCCGCCGAGTGACGTGGAGACACGGGAAGAGCCGAGAGGTTCCTAAAGCCCCTCGTGCCCCATGGGTCCACGCGGGGTGGGCTCTTCCCTGCAGGACATCATCTAGGGCTTTGCCTCTGCTGGCTTCCAGACTTTATTAGAGGACACCACACAGCCCACGAGCTCTGGCTGTCCAGGTTTCCCCCCCTGCACGAGGTCGCTGCCGTCCATGCCTCGTTCTTTACACGTAGCCTGGGTGGTTGTGTTAATGCTGGTGGTTACACAGCTTAAAGCTACTCCTGCCAAAAGCGTTTTCAACACCCTCATACCTAAGAGTGTGGACAAGAACAAACCAGGTGGTGGGAGATTAGATAAAATCACTTCCATTGTTATTTGTAGCTGGAAAAATGCAGGTGTAGGTATAAGGTCTGGCTAGATTTGGGTTAGAAAACAAGCCCCAGCTCTCTGGGGCAAACTGCACCAAGTCTGGAAATCCCGTTGAAACGAAGGGATGAAATCAAGAACTGGCAAGCTGCTCTAATTACAGCTGAGTAACACAGAGCCACATTCAAGCAGCACTGAGGCTACGGAGCAAACTGCTTCCGAGGCAGGAAATACCGCAGCTGCAGAGGACGGCCCCGTCCTACCGACGGTCCTGCACCCGCGGAAAGCTGGGGAGGTTCAGCGAGAGCAGAAGCTAATCTCTGCGCCAAGCATTGCTCCTGGAAGTTTCTGTCAGAGGCAACTTCCTAAATACAACTAGAGAAAAAAAAATTAAAATCTCCATTTCAGATAGAAACACGCCTCATGGACCATCAGTCCCCCTTACTACCGAACTTTAGGCTGTAAAATGCTATTTAATACTGTTCACTAGACCATCTGCAGGCTGAGCTACCATGGCTTCAAGGTATCCGCAGACCATTGTTAAAAAACCTCTGCTTCAGTCCAGCCCAGGGTTTAAAACTCCCAGCTACACCAGCAGCATGAACTGAGGCATCCCGCGCCTACCAGGAGGCTGCAGCAGTGCTGCTATGCCATCACCCAAAAGCTCTTTGTAGAAAAGGCCAGATAATAAAAGTATGAAAATTTATGTTAAAATTTTGCTGCTGTGTTCCCAAAACGAGGCATTTTGTCCTGCAGAAAAAATGCAAAAGCGTCTCTTTCGCAGGCTGACAAGAGATGGAGTTTCCAAGGGATGCTTTCCAGAGAAGGGCTGATGCCTTCACATGGTGCCAATTGTGTGCTTGAAATACGATGTATGTCAGCAGGTCCCAGGCATAAGGGCAAAGACTGAATAGCTAAAGGAATAAATTACTTGCTTTTTAATCACATACCATACCGGCTTCCCATTGTTTTATTGCTCAGATGTAGTTTTTTTTAAATAGGGATGAGAGAGTGGCTGGTGAAGGACACAAGCATCTCTCTTGTTGGATGTTGTAGCATTGCCAGGAGACAGAAATGTAGATGCAAATATATTTGCTGTGATTTGATTCACTAAAACTTGCTAGCACAGTGCAGTACGCTACAAAAATTGGTTCCTCCTACGCTTACTTGCTAAGACATGAGTTCAGGCCCTCTGGGATCCGCAATTCCCTGGCTGCTATCGATGACATCACTGACATCTAAGGAGCTGCAGGAAT
>NW_009202257.1:10636-11054 GCF_000690835.1 Fulmarus glacialis
GAAGCCAGCTCCGGGCTCCTGGGGATGCTGAGCTCATCGACCGCTACAGGAGGCACGAAAGATGGGGTGTCTGGGTCGCAGTCCTGGCTCATTTACAGCCTTCCCCTTCCAATGTACACGCACATGCTCTTTTCAAGGCCACGCAACTCATGGCCACACACAGTTGCACCAGTTTAAACAGCAAAGTTGGAATTGTTTGAAAATTTATTTCACCAATGTCTTCAGATGCTGAGCAGAAACGAGAATTTCAGCACAGGCACACGGGGTCAGACCCAAAATTGACGTAACCCTGTGACCCGACCCTCACAAACCACTCAAAGAGTGGTCTTCCACTTTCTATACCTTTCCAGCATTACTGGAGTTACTGATCTGGAGGACCTACCCTGAGCACGGTGGTGAACAGCCTGAAGGATTTCAC
>NW_009202257.1:11108-15747 GCF_000690835.1 Fulmarus glacialis
CGTTTATACTTTCTTCCACAACAGCCTCTGCAAATGAACTCCACAAACGACTTCAGCTAAGTCAATGACTATTTTCCTTGACTGAAGATATTCTCACAGGAGACTTCCAAGAGAGATCTCTGTTCGCTCCCAGAAGCACCTTTGACTATTACCATCCTTGCAGTGTGTAACCGAGCTTGCATCCTGGGGAGTCCAATCCACTGAAGATACCACAGAGACAAAACTCTTCAAAGAGCTGGGCTGGCACGCTGAAAGGAGCTTGAAGCAGGTAAGTATAAAATTCTTCCCCTTAGTTTCAGCCTGTGGGGAGCCTCTGAAGACTCCAGCATTCATCACCAAAGGGCATGTCTCCACGCGGAGGTTCTTAGGGACGAGGATGACACAGCTCTTGGCCCAGTACTCAAGAGGCTGAGGCCAAAAAGGTGAAGAAATTTCCGTTTTCAGCCACCTCTGCTGCAGTCTTCAGAGCAGCACAGAGCTGCGAATACGCAGGATCAAGGACAAATAGGGCAGAAAGTGAAACAACTCCCCTGCTCAACAGAATGTGATCCAGTAGAAGATTACCTACCCACTGTCTTTACTCGAGACCACCCAATAATCTGACCAAACGTTACTTTAAAATGCTACAGGCTGACTGAGCTCTAACAGCTTTTTTCACTCTGCAAAACGGGAAGGGAGCCATTCACAGACCATTTGTTGGAGGCAGTGAAAGTAGGTTAGTTGCGACATCACCTCCACTGGAGGATCCAGCTCCCATCAACCCGCATCTCCTCGAGAGGAGACGGAGATCCAAAAGGAGGATGAGTGCCGGGATAAGGAGGACATCTGCAGTCACAGGAGTTAGGATCAAAAGAAGTTCAGAAAGGAGAAAAGCTCCCCTTCTTACAGGAGGGAAGTCTCTCTCCCTCATCTCTGGTTATTGCAGATTAGGAGACATGATGGACAGCGCTGCCAGCCTGACACCCGCCAATTCTGCCTTTTTTCTGCTTTTTTCTTAACAATGACGCTGATCCCTGCCAGAGAAAGACCATTGGAAGAGAGGGTCTAGCACTGTCTAGAGCTCCTGATACGGCTGTTCGGCGATAAAACTACACTACGTTGTGTAGAATCAGTCATCTACACCTTGAGTTGACTCACGCAGACTCCGGTTCCTAGGCTTGATTGCGTTTTCTCCTGGTTCTGAAGGGTGGAGGTGGTTGTTGCAATCACAGATTCTCCCGCTCTATCTGCTGCTTTTCATCTTGCTGTGCTCCCCCTCACTGAGGCAGCCCTGATCAAGGGTTTATTACACAGCCATGCTGGAAGCACAGAGAACAGTTTTTTAATGTTGTATCTGATCCCTCCGTGCCATAAGACTCCATACTTCTGCCCTGATGGCCTGTGAAAATGGCAGGTGCCCATCTCCCAGGGAAGGAGAGAGCTTCTTCTCACCGCTCCCATCACCAGAGCCATGCCTGGTCCACACAACGTGAATTTGCAGCTCTCTTTGCAGAAAGCAAACTCTCCATACAGCTGTGCCTCGCTGGCATTGACGTTACCATGTGGAAACTGCTGAATTGTCTGTTCACAACTGTCTGCAAACTCTGGGAGGGACAATCCTTCGTTACAGCTCAGTTGATTTCTCCCATGGTACAATTCAGTTGATTTTTCCCACCAATACTCCCTAATGTTACACTGAACAACATGCATTTACGCTGCCCAGTAACACCAAGCCCTTGGTTTCCTCATGCAATCTGTATCACTGTCACTGTGTAAGGACAAAAAGCCATTGTAGCCAAAACCTTAAAGCCTGCAGAGCACTGCTTCGATGGTTTCTGTTGTATTAGGAATCAGTGCAGCACTTGAGAACACAGGGATAAATCATTAACAAGTCATTATTGTTCACAGGTATTTTTGGCAGGAAACCACTGAGGTCAACTTGGACAAACTGCTGTGGAGTAGTGGGGGTGGCACTTTTCCTGGAGAAGCATTCAAATCCTCCTCTAATACCAAAAAACAGTCTGGAAGTGACCTTCCTTGCTGAATCTAATCAACATGAAGAGTGCCACAGCCCCTCCTTCCCGCTCCTCTTGGCCTGAGCTTTCTTCCCGTGTCTGTGATCAAGTCCTTATGTCTGCAAAGCGCCTGCCATTCTTCTGGCACACACGAAATGACAGTGCTGTTAATCACGAGCACCCCTCACAGCGTGGGCAGGCTGACAGCCCAAACAGTATTTCTCATTTACCAATCCTATAATCTCACAGCTCGCATCAATCACTTCTGCTACCGGGGGTTGGGGAATTCCCAAACACTGCTGCTTCTCCTATAGATTTGTCCAAGGATGGCTGTTTCTCATTCTCTGGAAACCTGCAGAGACACCGCTTCTGTACCACTATATCAATCATTCCTTCCGTTCCCAGCAAAAATCGTCACCTTAGTGGGCAACACAATGCTCCTGCTCCTGCAGGGGCACATGTGTGTGCGGGGAGGGGGTATGAATCCGTATGCCGTTTGCTCCCATGGCCATCACTGCTGGCAGACAGCTGAGCAACCATCGAGAGCCCTCTCCGTGGTTAATACTCTGGAGGCTGATCCATCCTCACAGCTTCTAGCACCGTCAGACACTCCAGCTCCGTGGAACACTATTTATTCTCGTTGTCATTCCGTTTCCTGCTTCGGTGGCCAGCTGGCCACTGACCCCATTGCTATTTAGCTGTTGTAAATCAAGTGCCAAAGGACACTTTCAGAGCATCATGATGTGGCAATCCCTCCGATTATGTGGATGTGGTCGTTTTAAAATTAAGTAAGCAAACAATTCTGACACAAACAGCTCAAAGGCTGTTGTGTGTTGTTCAGTGTGTGCTCCTGGCTAGGAGATACAACATCAAGATGGGGCTGACTTTAAAGCACTAAAACTCTCCTACAAAATGCCGTGGAGTCAGCCCAGCAGCTCAGACGGTTGTGTGCCCAGCCAGCTCTGGATGGCTTGGTCGTGATTTTTTTGCTAAGGAAAAGTACTTTCAACTTTGACATTTAAAAACCGCCTTTCATAAGCACAAAAAAATTCCTTTCCAAACTCACCAGCTTCTGGACACATTCATGGAAGCCGAGAAAACCAGTCAGGTAACCGAGTCCAGCTCCTGAGCCCACGCTTCCATCTTTCTCTAAAAAATATTGACTGCACCACCACAGACCCAGGCAGGGACATTTGTACGGCAAAGGGAAGCAACAAAAGCCTGAACTAAGGTCAGATAACTCAAAACGGTTTTTCTGCCCAGCCTGAGGTTGCCAGTCCCCCCCGCCCCACGTGTCCTGAGAGTGCAGGCTGTGCCCCCACCTGGAGGCCCTTCCTTCTGATGATGTTCCTCAGCAACCTGCCCACCACCCTGCCCCGTCTTCATCCTGAAACCACAGTTGGGCTGTCCAAGCCCCAGCTTCTTCTGAGCTTTGAGAAATTTTTGCTTTAAGAGGCTGAAAACATACATGTAATCGCAGCCTGAAAGGGCAAAGAAATGAACAACAGTTACTGACTTCATGGTAGGACTATAAGACCTGGGCTACAAACAAGGCTGTAATATGCACAGAAATAGTGGAAACAGGATTTGAAAGCATTTAATATTTCCATCACTCAAGAGGAAACTGCAGGACATCTCTCTGTGATAAAAATGGCAAGTTCTCTATCTCCCACTATAAACCATTTGTAACAGTGATGGCAAATGGGTAACTGCTCCAGGAGGTGCTGGTGGCATCTGTGTTTCAGAGCTGGTAGAGCCTGCACGCTGACCACATGTGTTTCACACTCCTGAGGACAGGAATGATGTCTGTCCTTCCCAGCTGCAAGGCCAGCTGTGTGCCATGAGCACTCTCCAGTCCCTCCACTGGCAGGGACAAATCTGTTGGTCACCCACGTCTATGTGCTGCAGTTCTGAAAACCGTGCACTGCAAAACCCACAGTATGTGTTTGCTTCAAGGAGAAAACTTCCTTAGCTCTTGAACTTGACGTTGATGAGATCTCCCCAGGCTCTCATGACATCCCACTTCTGCACCTCTGCACAGAAGAGAAGATTCATGACAGGGCTGCCATCAAGTAGGGTTCAACTAGACTGGTTTTTCCCTGGAATGATGACCAACAGTGTTCAAAGAAAATCCTGAGTTTGACACGGTCCTATTGACTCTGAGGTACAGCCCGAGCTACAATCAACATTTCAAGGATCTTCATGTGATGGAGCACCCAACAGAGACATTAGAGTCCGGTCACAGAAGCTGCAGGAGTAACAGTCTTCTCAGCCTACCAGAGCACGTACCAGGGATCCCCCAACCCTTTCTTTCTAGGGACTGTTCCTCTTCTGGCATTTTGTCCGATTACTCCCACTCCTAGAGCTGCACCCGAGAGCTTCACTGACTCTGGAGTGCCCCCAACGTTCATTCACCCTGTCCCAGCAGGGCTGGGCCGTCCCCTGCTTCCACGACTTCCAGGCTCCATTTCCCTGGTCCTTCAAAACCCCTTTCATACCCCAGGACTGGGGATGAACATCAAGTTGATTATAAAACAATTTCTTTTGTTGATAGAAAATTCTTTGCAGGGCGTGAACAGCAGGAGAAAGAAAGGACTCCTCTGAACTGCGAGCTGGCTGGAAACCCCCGGAGGGCAAGAATCCGA
>NW_009202258.1:0-16860 GCF_000690835.1 Fulmarus glacialis
TTAATGATTCTATGATTCTATGGTTGTGTAGAAAGTGTGAGTGAACTTACCCCACACTGTACCTTGCTACTCAAACCTTTACACATAGCTTTATTTAGCATTGTCACAACTTAAAACTTTCTGGATTAACTACCTGAGAACTGGTAAATAAATGTATGTTGTAAATAATTTCCCATGAACTACAATGAAGTCATAAGGAACTGAATTTGTAAAAATGACTAGCTGTAGGTTCAGCATCTAATAAAACTTAATTTTTTTGGTATTTCAGAGACTGAAATATTCTATTTCTAGTCAACTATAATCTTTATGAAGTTTTAAGAAAAAGAAATAAAAATGTCCCACTTAATCAAAGGTGACAGAAAACATATATTCACCTAATGACTGAAATAAACACATTTATTTATTCCTAAATCATTATATAAGATTTAATTCCTTTATAGGCTTCCTACACACACGTTGCTGCAATAAATTTACCAAATAAGTTGTTGCATTTGTGCATGAGAACTGTAGTTGTTAGATGAGTACTTCCAAGAATATCATGGCTGGTGAAAATACAAAAATTTTATCAAATTTATGGAAAACAAACTTTCCTGAGATGTCTGACAGTACCAAGCAAGGCAACTGAGCACCCTCGTGAAATTAGAACTAGTTCCAACTTACCTGTAAATTTCATTGGACCACGATCTGTCATGAAAGGTGATGACTTGTGTATATTTCCCAAACTCAGAACCTTACAAAGAATTTTAATCTGAAAAGGAAGGTCTATCAGCAGCAACTCAAATGAAAACATTTCTTTTTTCTTCTAGCTACAAATGATAGCGCAAAGACGTTCCTGAAAAAACAGCCAAAGGAAGCAACAGCATACGTTGAGATTTATTTTACAGCTGAAAGAAATACCATTTTAAATACCTGAATAAAGCTTTAAGTGACAGTGATAGTTTGTCCTGCCAACAGTTTTTGACAGAAGTCATGGGTGAGCATAGACAACAGTAGATTTGATTAATGGATCAGTTGTGGGCAGCCAGGGTGGAGTTTAAGTTGTGAGGGTCATGTCAAACTTTTTAGCACAGAAGGGATTAAAGCTGATATTGTTTTATGGCCTTATTTGTCACATAAGAGTAATTTGAAAGGTTTATCGTGAGTGTCAAAACCTCAGCATGTACTTAATTTGCCACTCTAAATATATAAACCTCAGAAAGTAACAAAACGGAGAGACCAGCAATCTGATTTTTTAAAATCAGTTCTCTTTGCTTTATTTCTCCAGGAAATCAAGGCTTGTGAGAGATGACCGGTCGTGTGTTACCCTTGACCAAGAATAAAATGCCAGGGATGTCAATGGGAGCTGGCTGCACGGGCTGAGAGCCGTTTATAGCCCTAGGACATCAGTATTTATGAAGTCTCTCAAGTGAGACAAATGGAAAAATAAAACCCCTCCGTTCTGAAAATTGCTTTTCTTTTTTACATGAGCTGAAAGTCAGTTTCTAATCTCTAAAAAAATACCTCCATCCTGAACAGAAACAGGTTAACCCTGAACTCTGAAGATTATGCAGATTCATCACAGCTTCATGAGAGTAACATACTGAAATTGCAGTCATGCAGAAATGAGGAAAAGGAAGGAAATTGTTTAATAATTTAATAAAGCATTAAACAAAAGAACATACCAGTTCACACTTAACTAAAAAGGTCTCCAATATTGAGAGAAATTTTATCATTCTAGAAATAAAAAGTAACTTACTGATTATCTGATGCTATTAGAAAGGCTTGTTTTATGAACTCAGCATCAAATTCAGTTTCACACTAAAGAAAATATAAAACTTCAATTTATTGGATTTGATCAGAAATTATCTGAATAGTTTCAAGGACACTATTAGCCTTTGCTTCCTAGTTATATTGTTGTAGTCACTGCCATGGAACAGAAGGCCATTTCAGGTTCCTTTGGAAAATCTAAAACAATTTTTTATTATGCTTCACTTCTCTTCATTTTTGTAGAGGATTTTTAGATCTTTATTTTCTTCTTCTAATATTTTTTACTCCGGGTTAAAGTGGCAAATAAGACCAATACAGGTTTAGTCAAATTTGACCTACTAATGATTTTTTTCACAGATCTCCTTCTTAGTCTCTGGCTTTCTTATTGTACACAGAGGGGAATAAGTTTGCTGGATAATATTGCATTATGGTATATCGAAGTGATGTTTTCACACAGTTAAAAGAATAGACAAGGACAGCTAACCTCGTGACTTCTTAGCCTGACAGAATTTTACAGCAGGGAAGATCTCTATAAGCATGATGTCTAAAAAAACTTTTTTGTTTTTCTTGATATTAATTTGATGCCTACAAAATCATGTAACATGGAGAGGTTACACAGTGGCACCACTGTTCTATTCAGGATCACACAAAAAAGAGCAGGTCCTGTCTTATGCACATTTCTCTACTGCATGAAAAGTTTGCCTACCATCTGTTCTGAGCAGGTCCATGTTTGATACAAAGTGGATAATCTTCTCTAACAGGTGTACAGTATTGCCATGTCTTGTAAGGCTTGGGCTCTTCTCTCTTTGATAAATCTACAGTCCCTCTTTCATCTACCCATCCTTGAAGGTACCAAGGAGTATTCCTCCCCTCGTCCCAGGCTGAAGTTCAGGTATCCACAGGCCCTCTCAAGACTGAAGATTCTGTTCTGGGGACAGGCTGTCAGTCATCTGCAGAGCCCTGGCAAGACCAGACTGTGATCAAAGGGTAGGGAAGCAATGTAGGGGGTAGGTGGTGGAATGCAGAGGGAAACAGGTAGGGAATTTCTGGAAGCAGGTGTTATATTTCTTACTCTGTGCTGGAAAACCACAGTTAACATCAGCCCTCCCATTGCTATTTATGAATATATTCAGAGTCGCTATGTCATAGTTTTGAAATGCCAACCATAGCCGTTGTCTTCATGGCATGGTGGGAGGACATATGGGAGAGGGGAAGTGCCTCCATTTACCACTTTTGATCATCTTTCTGTGGCTCACTTGTGCTATATTTCATTTTAAACTGTTCACCAACTTACAAATGTTACCTGCTGACTGAGAATAACAGAGAATTAAAATGTCTGAATGCAACATCATGTCTCTCCAACCTAGAAAGTTAAGGAAGCCCCAGGTGATGAATTATTACTGGAAAAAGGCTTAAGATTGCATTGCTTCTTAATACCCTATTACGTAACTTTACTTCTGTGGCTAGCACAAGACAGCATTTTATATTTTGTTATCTCACTTTATACTAACTGTTGAGGGCAAGAGCTATCAGTGCTACAATGTATCTCATTGGCACACTTGATGCAGTGAAGATTGATCAAATCTCTGCATAGTTTGGATATATTAATTAAAATTCAGAAATAAATAAGCCCCGAGGAGATCTTTTCCAAGGGCAGGCCTTATTACTAAGAACAAACATCAAAAAACATCTATCACCTTTAGGCTAAATGATCAGAAATCAGGTTAGGGCGAGACTGTAAGCTAAGGAGAGGGACCAGCTCCCAGTTCTCTCACTGCTTCAACCACTTCCTAACAAAATGGAAATTTTGTCAAGAAGGGAAATGCAAAATTGAACTATACGTGTTTGTATGTGTGTATCTAATACTTTTCTTCAATAGTTATTATTCATTTCTCATTATCTGACAGATATTGTGACAAGACTTGAAATCTTTATCTAAATAAAGCAGAAGTGAAGAACATTGAAATAACTTTCAGATTATCTTTCATCATATTTCAGAACAAATTCACAAATAGTCACGTAGACAATATATCAACTAATCTATGTGAAATATGCACTTTTCTATTTTATACAGAATAAGTTCAGAATGAACTTACCATGTCTATGAGTAACTCTGTTTCTGTTACTATTCAGAGTTAATATGCCTCTCTTCTAAAAAAAGAGCTTAGTGCATGACCGAAGCTCTTTTTTTCTGCTAAACATGAAACAAAGTCAAAATATTATTTGACATTATCACAGTCATCAGTGAGTATAAGCTGGGGTGTGCAAGAACACTACTGACTTGAATGTTCTTGTACACTGTAGTTACAAATTGAAAATAGTTACAAATCAATTTAAAAAGACAGACAGAACTGGTAATATACAGGTTAAGGAACAAAAAGATACTCTTCTAATTCCAGTTCTATCACACATATGAACCTCAAGCAAGTTGTGTAGAATTAGATCTACAGATGTTACTTTTAGATACATCTATACATTATTAATCCAGCCAAAACAATGACGTTCCTCTTCTTATATATGTTTATATTTAAACAGAAGCAATCTTGATTATGTTGCAGGACTTTATTCATAAATATGCAAAAGTATCATGGAGACTGGTGAACAGAAAATTGTTAGGGTTGTGTTGTTAGAACAATTTCATGTTTAAAAATCATCCAGCTTATTTCTTATGTTGTAATTACCTTACATGTCTTGATAGCTCAAGCAAAATTTGGAACAGTTGGATGTTCTAAG
Organism: Fulmarus glacialis; assembly: GCF_000690835.1. Taxonomy (NCBI): domain Eukaryota; kingdom Metazoa; phylum Chordata; class Aves; order Procellariiformes; family Procellariidae; genus Fulmarus; species Fulmarus glacialis. Next base: position 4,480 of record NW_009202258.1, read on the forward strand.
GCAGACAAGTTACACTGTTAGACTATAGAAGACTGCTTCTTTGCTTTTATGTGTGACCTTTTTTCATACAAGGTGTACATATTTGCCAAGTTCCTGATATTATTCAAAATACTATTAATTTTTAATGAATGCTAAAATTTCACTTGAATTTCTCTAGTGGAAAATGTAACCTAAAGCAACATTACAAATCTTTCCAAAGATCAACACGAGTATTTTTTTCACCTCTGATTCATACATTGATTGAGAAAATGCTTTTACTTGCAGTTAACTTACTTGGTTCAAGCAGTTAATTAGTGCATAAGTTTAAATATTTTTCAGGCACAACTTGATAGTGACATTTCAAAATCTATCACTTCAGGCTTATTTTCTTTTTAGAGAGTAACCTTAGTCTCCTAGGTAGCTCAGTCAAGCAATATTTTTCTCAACTTTGCTTAACCCTCAACTCCAAATGCATTAGCACCTTGTTTTGGAAGTCTTGACAGAGATTGCTAGAGGTTAAGGCCATAAATTCCTCTAAGATAGTTAGGGTTGTTTCTAATACAACACTTTATGTAACAAAACCTTCAAAACATGCTTCATAAAATACAGTTTACATAAAAAAATACTGTTAAATTCTTAAGAAATTGTCTTTGCAAAGATTGATTTTATTACCTTTTGTATAGGTTTTATGTGCTGACACATACAATTTTCATTCAATATATTATACAGCAGGAAAATTATTCATCAGAAATGTGATACTGTGTTTTCATTATTCTTACCATGAACTTTGTGAAATAGAAATTACTTTTTTTATTTTGAATAATTTTGAATTAAAAGATTATTTGGAATAGAAACTAGTAGCAAATTTTCTTGTAAATACTCTATACAATAAAAACCATATATTACTATCTACCTACAGTGCTACATCTAACGTGCTACAAGCAGTAACTAACTATCTTAGTAATAAATATTATCTTAGTAATATGCATTTTCTATTGTGCAGGGACAGATTATTTACAAGGAAAGGTACCACCAGTAGCATGTACGGGAATCAGGCCCAGCAGAAAATTCCATTGTTGAAAGGGAAATAGAAAATTATGAAAATTAATCTTCCCTATCTCAACCTGTGTCTTTGTTCTTTAGCATAAATTAGTCTTCTTTGAAATGTCCTAGCTGTGTTTTAGACACAATCTAATCTCAATATTTTTGAAAGTTTCTGTAGAACACAATAAAAACATTAAATGAATTCCCACAGACAAATACATTCAATAGAATAATTCACAGAATAAATATATTTTTTTTAATTACTTCCAAAAAAAACCCCAATATAGAACTTAGCTTTTAAAGCTATTTTTTAAATAAATTGTGAAGCATCATGTGCTCGGATTTTATATTAAAATCACTTTACCATACATTTACAATTGTACAGCAAGGATATTCTTGACACTTTCTACATAAAGGGAATTAATTCACAAGTATTTTTATATAAACATTGTTTATCAGAATATCTACATGTCAGTTATGGAAGCTGCAAACTAGTCTCCGACACTAAAAAAAAAAGAAGTACTTTTATAGATTTTCATTGTCTTGTACGCAGTCCATCCTCAAATGCCTAAGATGAATTCAGAAACCATTCAAAGAGCAGGGATGCAAACAGAATTGTCATACTACTCAAGCTATTCAAGGTAAGGATTTGAGTTAAATACTTTGATCTAAATTCTACCATGAGTTTTAAGTCATTTCCATGGCTTGAACATTAATGACATGACAAACAAAAAAGCTGCTTTAGAAATCTTGACTAGATTAAAAAAGGAATTTGTGTATTTCATGCACCTAAGAGTAACTACATAATTTACACTCAATATAAGCGTAGGCTCAGTGTGAGCCAGCAGTGTGCCTTGGCAGCCAGGAGGGCAAACTGCATCCTGGGGTGCATTAACACAGCATAACCAGCCAGTCAAAAGAGGTGATTAACCGAGCCTCACCTTAGGCATTACATGCAGTTCTGGGCCCCACAATTTAAGAAGGATATTAAGGTACCTGAATGCATCCGGAGGAGGGCAACAAAACTGGTGAAAGGGCTGGAAGGCATGTCCTGCGAGGAGCGGCTGAGGACTTTGGGTTTGTCTAGTTTGGAGAAAAGGAGACTGAGGAGGGGAAGTGGTGAGGGAGGTGCTGATCTCTTCTCCCTGGGTTCCAGTGACAGGATGCAAGGGAATGGTTTGAAGCTGCATCAGGGGAAGTTCAGACTTGACATTAGGAAACATTTCTTTACCAAGAGGGTGGTCAAACACTGGAACAGGTTTTCTAGAGAGGTGGCCGATGCCCTATGCCTATCAGTGCCTTAAAAAGAGGCATTTGAACAATGCCCTTAATAACACATTTTAACTTTTGGTCAGCCCTGAAGTGGTCAGGCAGTTAGACTAAATGATTATTGTAGGTCCCTTCCAGCTGAACTATTCTGTTATATTGTATTCTATTCTACACATATTCATTTCTATCAGATTGCCATGTTGTAAGCCCTGAAACACTGAGAATGGCATCTGAGTATTACTGTGATTATATAAAACAAGTACACAGCTGTCACTGAGAATTAAAATAAGAAATAAATATACACAAACAGGAAACAGAGGTATTTAGCCCAAGACTGAAGCCATGAAAGATGTTTAAAAATCAACAAGCAAACACATAATTTTTGTAACATATGAAGCATGCTGGTTAACACAGTATATTTTAACTATTCCTATTCTAGCTCGTTGTGAATTTTATTTTATATCTTACTTCCAAAGTTACTGACATTTTTTTTTCTTTCTTCTCTATACAATCCATTTTTATTTCTATTCACTTCACATTCCCTTGCCAGCTAATATCTCATCAATTGCTTTCTGCTGTCAGTCTATGATCACTCTGATTTACAACTCTACCTCCCTCATCTTCTCTTCCAAATTTTCTCTCTCTTTATCTCTATCTCAGAAGTTCAATTTCTTAAGAAAAGGTTTAATCTTCTCTTTTTTACTTACCACCACCATTAATCCATTTTCTGTCTTGGGTGCTTCCTCCACATCTCTAAAATGAGTAAACATGTTTCTTTCTAATCCTTGGTACTTTTTGTAGGTAGCACAGTTTTAAAACCAAGTTTTCTTTTTCAAATGCCTCATGTGATAGTGTTTTATCATCCCAAAAGACTTTCAGTCTATTGGGAAGAATGTGGATTTACGCTACTTGAAATAGACCAAGCCAGAATTGGAAAGACAGTATCAGGTTCACCAGCCATAACTATAAGCCCATTTTGTCTAGTTGTTCTGTGTCTAGCCAGGGACCTGTGTCATCAGGCCTTGACCATTAAAAAAAAAAAAACCCAAACAAAAAACCCAAACAACACCAAAAAACCCCAAAACAAAACCCAACAAAAAACAGTCCCATATTGAACATACAGAAGCCTACAGCCAGATGTGGACACCACTCAGAAACATATTAAACACAGTTTGGCCTCTCCCTCTGAATGAAGCACAAAGATAATTGAAGGAAAGTTTGCCAGATGGGAGAGAGTGCTTCATTCTCCCTTCCCTGGGGTCTGCTGGTTAGTATGGTGGGGTTTTTTTCATTCACAGTTTCTATACAATTCCTAAATGTTGATCTTCAAAGACAACCTCCTCAGAACACATGAATGATCTATGTAGATCATCAGGGAATTAAGCAGGCATGGGGGGAAGCCAGGCTACGCCTGTCTGAATGCAAGAAGGGGAACCTATGGGAAATGTACAGCAGATGGAAGTAAGGATAGGCTGCTCAGGAGGAGTAGAGAACTGGGCAGTTGGGGATGGAGTTCAGAAACCCAAACTTCAGCTGAAGCAGAAACTCGTGAAGGACATCAAAGGCAATAATAAAGGTTTCCACAGATACACAGGAAGCAAATGTTGAACCAGATGCGTTCAAGGGTGTTGAGAGAGCTGGACAGTATCATTGTAAGACCACTCTGTATTATCTTTGAATGGCCTTCTGGGAAGGTCTGTAATGACTAGAAAAAGGCAAATACTATGCACATCTTGAAAAAAGATAAGAGTAAAGCTCCAGGAAATCACATGCTTGTCAGTCTCACCTCAGTCCCTTGGAAGATTATGGAGCAAACCCTCCCATAAGCTTCCAAGCACATGAAAGACAAGAACATGAGTAAGAGTAGACAGCACAGATTTACAAAGAGAAAGTCAGGCATGGCCAAGCTGATTGCCTTCTATGATGAAATAACTGGCTTTGTGGACAAGAAGACATCAGTGAATATTATTTACCTTAACTTTAACATGGTCTTCCTTAGCACCCCTGTAACCAAACTTAGGCAGTGAGGCCTCAGCATCTGGACTACAAGATGGATGAAAAATGGGATGAACAATGGCCCGAAAAGGTTATAATGAAGAGTTCAAAGTCTAACTGACAGATGGTTATGAATGGCATTCCTCTCAGATCAATACAGGGACCAGTAGTTCAAAACCTTCATAATCAACATGGCAGAATATGCCCCATCCAGATGACATTAACTTGCAGGTACTGGTCAGTACAGTAGAGGGCAGGGCCACCTTCCAGAGTGACTTCAACAAGCTGGCAGAAACCTCATGTATTTCAACAAAATGAGAAATTTGAATGTCAGAATAAGCCCGTACCACAGTACAGGCTTGGGACCAGCTGTCTGGGTAGAAGCTTTGCAGAAAAGGACAGGAGTGCCTGGGGGCATGGCAAGCTGAACATGAATCAGCAGCGTGCCTTTATGGCAATGTATGCCTGAGTGAGCCCAATGACATGGGCTGTATCTTTTTTAAGGCTGAGATTGAGGAAGTAATTACAACCCCCTATTAGCACTTGTGAGTGTATTTGGAGAAATGAATCCAGTTTTGGTTGTTCAAATGATAAGACACGGTGACAAACTTATGGAAGACCACTAAGGCCCTGAAGAACATGACTTTCAAAGAGTGGCTCAGGAAACTGGATTTGTTCAGCCTGAGAAGAGAAGGATGAGGGGGAAATCTATCTACTGTCTTCAATTACTTGGTGGTAAAGATTATAGAGAAAACAGAGTCAAACTCTTCTCAGAAGTGCGTAGCAAAGGGATAGATAAGCAGTGATCAGAAGTTGCATCACAGATAGAAACAATATAAAAAAAAAAATTCTCAAGTGTGATTAAGCACACTTAAAGGATTGCTCAGAGGAGATGTAAAATCTTCATCCTTGGAGCCATTAAATACCCAACCAGACAAGCAACGTGATCCAACCTTAAAGTTAACTCTGGTTTAAACAGGAGATTACACCAGATGGCCTCAAAAGGTGCATTCCCAGACTAAATTATTCTGTGATTCTGTTCTATGATTCTGTGTGGCAAGAAAACAAAATTGCCAAATCCCAATTGAAATGGTCCAAAATCATCAAACTGTAATTTTGGCAAATAAACATATGAATGGCTTAAGAGAAGAAGCTGAGAGAAATGAGCTTGTTTAATCTGGAGAAAAGAGGCTTATGGGGAAGCTGATAGAAACCAAAGAGGAAGTTATTGAGAAAACAGAGCCAGGCACTTTATGGAGGCACAGAAAAGAAGACTGAGAGATCAGTAGAAACAGAAGAGGTTCCAAAAGACATAACTCATTGCTTTTTCACCACAAGGAATGTCAAGCAGTAGAACAGGTTGCCCAGAGGTGTTATGTAGTCTCCATCTTTGGAGATTTTCAAGCCTCGAATGAGCAAAGCCCTTAGAAACCAGGTCTGACCTCCTAGTTGATCCTGCGATGACCAGGGGTTGGACCAGAGACTTCCTGAGGTACCTTCCCTTCTGAATTATCCTATGAGCTGGGTACTCTGTGTGATGACTCCATGTGTACATGGTTGCTTCTGTTCTCATGGTTCAAAATAATTCATCAGTACTACTAATACATCCACTATCCTTCAGTATTGCCAATAATTTAGCTCTATTGTTGTCAGCAGCAAATGTAACAATTATACTACCATTACACCATGCAGAATCTCATGATCATTACTTCATGTGATGAGTACGATATAGTCAAAACATATTCGTATAAATGATCAGGATCACATATATTAATTTGAAATACTTAATATGGATTATATATTATGTAAATGACACAGAGTAATGAGATTTATTAAATTGTAAATTAGAGAGTACACCTGATAAATCAAACTATTGAAATTTAGAGAGAGAGAGAGAGAAAGAAAGAAAAAAGAAACAAAGAAAAAGAAAGGAAAAGAAAGAAGAAAGAAAAAGAAAGGAAGAAAAAGAAAGAAAAAAGAGAGAAGAACAAATTAAAAGAAAGAAAGAAAAAGAAGGCAAACTGGGCTGAAACAACCAAATGTTACTGATTTAACAACAACACAATATTCTTAGCTATCACAACTAACACAAGCATTCAAAAATTTCAAATTGTATTTATGTTCTATGGTTACAATGTTGTAAACAAAGATTATGTTAGTTGAAGCAGCTTTGCAAAACTGTTAATGAAATACAAAGTTATCCACCCATCAGGATCCCTAAGAAGGAGGGAATCAAGGTCCTCTGATTTTCATTTACTTCAGGGACATTTCATTTTAGCACCATATCGTGTAGTTTCTGTTAGCAGCTGTCATCTGTACTTTATTGCCGTGTGGCTCGTCACAGTTAGGTGCAAGATAAATGTAATAAAGTGAGGGAGGGTAAGGAAATTAATGCAGTTTTACATGCCACTGTATGAGGGGTCATTAAAAAGTACTGCAACGCTAAAACACCTTTTGGATTTTCTTACATTCTTTTTCCAATTCCGAGACTTCTTTCTTTACTTTGAAATACCGCTGAAATGTGAATTTTCGTTGGTGGAGTAATTTCCATATGGGCTGAACCTTAGTTCAGTGACAACACTTCCTTATGTCTGCTTGAAACATCCAGCTCAAGTGAAAGTTGGTCCACTTACATGTGTCATGAAATCTAGTTGATTCGTGGTCATTCTGCCCATGCTATGTCAAGACTGTAGGTTTTTTTATTTTTGCACATTATTTTGTTATTTTCCTAAGGCAGCAGTGCAGGTAAATAGGCAGAAAGGTTGACTATCTGATATCACGCTGCTGTGAGTAACAAAACAGTTATTTACCACAGCTGGGAAAAAGACAGAAAGAACCTGGTGTAATCTTTCATGTTTAGGAAAAATCTTGCATTTTTGTTGCATGGGCCTTTTTCTGGGTCATCCTCATGACACAGATGTCACCAGTTTTGGAACACTAATCAGACTGCAGAACACTGCAGAGCACCAAACATCAAGGCAAAGTAACTAAAAACATACAATCAGAGCACTTAATGCAAATCATTAAACAGAAAGATATTCTCAGCCTGGCTGATGGCATAGTGATATAATCTAATCAAGAAAGGAGATAGGATTAGTACTGAGTCCTGATGTATATGATTTCAAACATACATAAATGTGTTTAAAAGTGTCGTCACTTTTAAAGACACCTATATGCTTCACTGTTTGTAGGTTAATGACCAGAATTATGACACAACTGAAGTAATAAACAGAGACAGAAATTTTAGAGAAAAATGTAGTAAGTCATTATTTCACATATGAATTGTTCACATTACTTAATAAAAAAGAATATTCCAACAAGTATATGATGTAATGTTCATTCTCTAACTGGGAGTTTGAATAATGTAAAAGACTGGTGGAGTGGAGAATAATGAGCTTCTTTAGAAGCAAGAGGAAAAAAAATCTCTTGATCTGGGGGACATTGCACTGTTATGACTTCAGCTTTTTAGCTACTTTAGAAACTAGTCATAATAACACCAATGAGCTAAATAGGAATTATTAAAACGAATTAACAAGACTTAAATCTCAGCCAACATTTGTATGAATTCCCTGTTGTGCATATAGGTGTAGGAGTCTCACACTTCACAATCACACAAAACACTTTGACAGATACTGCGGACTCAAAAGAAAAATGTCTCTAGTGTGTGACACTGAGCACTTGGGCGATATCAAATGCAATACAAGAAAACATTTTAAATGCTAATCTTAGCCCTTTACTATTAAAATCTGCTTCCCTCTTATAACTTAATTAATCTGTTTCCACTTATGCTTAATCTAAAGAGTGGAACTAGCAAAACAGTCTGTCTCCCATGTCAAAGACAGCTGGTCTAAGCTGTAAGTTCAGCTGGAGCTAGCCACACATCCAGAAGTGGGATAGCCATGGTAGTACTGTCCTGTACTCAGCTGGTTAATGTGCTAAACTGCTACACTAAAATATGAGTGATTAGTAACCCTACTAATCACTTCCAGGATGTCCTGAATTACTTGTTCCAGATGGATGCATCCCCTGCAACAAACTAATTCTTGGTTCTCTGCTCCATTCATGGGAGTAGTTATGCCCTTCATAAGCACACGATTAAGGCAGAAATAATAAGACCTAATTTTCTGAAGGAATCTGTACCTCCCTTCCCCAAATTTATAGTTTTCCTCTCCGAATGAACAAAAACTCTGAACGGCAAGGAATAGTCCTTAATACTTTTCAGATTCAGTATGTAGTGCTTTCCTGGCTGATTCTGTAATGACTCTGATCTAGTTTTTTCCCCTGATATCATAGTGCAAGTACTAAGACTGAGTATATTATGAGATGAGCCAACATCAGTACTCTTGTAAAAACATTTTTTGTTGTCTTTTACGATAGTGGCCAGGTTGAGTTCTAGCTGGGCTTTCTAATTTCCTCCTTAGTCCTCTATAGTATGATGTTATTATTGAAGCATCTAAAGAAAGCAGTTTGCTTACTGAAGAGAGTTTAGGAAGAAGGGGAGAGTGCAAATAATAGAGAAAGACTAATTGTATTACTTAAAAGTCAGATGACTCAAAGACAAACAGAATAAATGACACATAGTAGGAACAACTGCACAGAGAAAAAACGTGTGCTCTCTTAGGCAGCACTAAAATGCACAGAGCCTGAAAGGTCACTTGAGTCAAATGCACAAAGGAGCATCCAACAGCCTGCCTGGTGAGTTCAAGCAAATCAGACTTCTCACACAGCAAAAAGATAGAAATCACTGTGTGTCAAAAACAAGTTGGCAAGCTCGGTCAAGGGATTAAAGAGACAAATACTAACGGAGAAATGTAAGTGAACAGCATTGTGCAAGAGTTCGAAGACATGCAATTGAATAATTGAATTTTAAGAATATGGTTACAGCAATGAAAAATTATTTAGCCAGAAAACAGTTTATGAGTAAAGGCAGAAAGACTAAATTATACACCTTATTTTCTCTTCTGCTGCTTTTTGTGCTGGATTCATTTTATTAGTCTTCACTCTGTGGAAGTACAGGCTTCTCTTTAGTGGACCTACATCAGTGTACATAGTCTTTACCAGAGAGACAGATTTATCTAAGCTGCTAACATAGTTTACAGACCCATATTTATAATGTAAATCTGTATACGTATGTCTAGATAACTGCATATTAGTGTATCCAACTAAAGAGAAGGAAATATGAAATACAACAGCAATCGAATACCTTTTGCATAGCCATAAGAGCAAGGTGTTGTGGTTTAACCTGGCAGGCAGCCAAATACCACGCAGCCGCTCACTCACTCCCCCCCGCCGGCAGGGAGAGAATCGGAAGGGTGAGAGTGAGAAAAACTCGTGAGTTGAGATAAAGACAGTTTAATAGAACAGAAAAGGGATGATAATAATAATAATAATGATAGAATATACAAAATGAGTGATGTACAATGCAATTGCTCACCACCTGCGCTGACCAATAACCAAGTAGCGATCGGTACTTCCTGGATCACGCCTACCATTCATATACTGAGCATGACGTTACATGGTATGGAATACCCCATTAGCCAGCTGGCCTGGCTGTCCTGATTATGTTCCCTCCCATCTTGTGTACCTAGCTCAGTCAGTAGGCATGGGAGCTGTCCTTGGACTAGGAGGGTACTTAGCAACAACTGAAAACATCAGTGTGTTATCAACATTCTCCTCATACTAAATCCAAAACACAGCACTAGGAAGAAATTTAACCATATCCCAGCTGAAACCAGGACACAAGGATATCAAGATTGAACTCTATATGGAACGGGGAATACAGAAAAGGTTCTAGATTCTGTATTTCTCTTTCAGTACGCTGTAAAAAAAAGATTTCTTTTAGAAAGCTTAAAGCAGACTCACCATCTTAATCACTATAACCTACAAAACACTTCAGTTAAAAAATTTCAGTACCTAATTCGTAACCAGACTGGATATTAGAAAAACTGTTAGAGTTTCATGTCAGATCCAACAAGCCAGGGTGGTGCAGTTCCATGTGTCCAAGTCCAACCAGTAGGAAGGCTGAAGATGAGTTCCCAGAAGGCACATGCACACAAAGCACACATATATACCACATGTATACACATATACACAGCCAGCCACATGGATCACAGGCAAACACTCAGAGCACTCACGTGAACATAGACAGCAATAACAGCCTCATACTGCTCCTCTCTCTGTCTGAGCAAGATGGGAGTTCATGAGTAACAATATACATACATATATGTATGAGTTAGGCCCCTCCAACAGGGTGGCTCAGACCTGCAACCTGCCCAGCAACTGTGCCTGGATCCCAGTCTCCCCAGTTGCTGGCAGTGCACATATAATCTCCAAGGCTACAGCCCCACTCCAGCTTCTTCTACAGCCCCACACAAAATCGCACACACACATACACACACAGAGCTGACAAGGATTCCCCTGTCCTCCATATCTGGACACTGGGGCCTAGTCTGCCCTGGGACAGCGCTGGGAAGGGCCAGAAAATACATCCTTTCCCACCCACCACTGTTCTCCCCTGGTCCTCTGGGCTTGTGCAGGTAGGTCTTTGCTGGGCTGATGACACCTGTAATGAGCCTAGAGGTAGCTGGGCCAGGGTATTTTTGGGGGTCCCCCTCCTGCCATTGTCTCTATGCTCCTTGGTGGATGTACAGATGAGTTTTAATCATGTAACAAAACACATGATGTTGAAGAAAATAAGGAACTTTAAAATTACTATCCATCACAATTAAAATTTTTCTGCAGTGGTATATAGGAAATTTGCAATTTTCTTAGTCAACATAGAATTGAGTTTTGCTAACCTGAGCCCTGCATTTGCAATTTTGAAAGGATAAGCAGCAGAATATAAAAGTAAAAGTGAGAGCTGCAGGTATAGACAAAAGCATTATCCACCTTAGGTCAAACTGAAACCATTTTCACTAAGGCGAAAAGCCCATTTATTAGTGACCCTGTTTTTCTTCCACTGCAATCAATAGCAAACACTCCATTAATTTCTATTGCCCCACATTGAGAATATGCTAAATAACCTTCTCCTCTTTAGCAATTTTTTTTCAGAAAGGTGTTGACACTCGACAGTTTGGTAAATCTGTGCAATATAGTGTGAAATTTTGCTTTTCCAAATTAAGAAATATGTAAAGTAAGTTATTTTCTTATGCAAATTGGTATTACTTTCCTCTGATGAAAATGTGAACTTAAAGGAATGTTATAAGAATTTAGATATTAGTGAATTTTCTCTAAAATAAAAATGAATGTGGAACATTTCTATAAATTTGCAAATTTTCAGAAGCATTAGCTTGAAATTTAAATAGCAAGCATGGTAAAATGTGCATACCCAGAGTGAGATGAGCACAATACCCAGAGGAAGAACAAGCAAAATATGAAAAATCTCCAATCTGTTACTTATTTAAACCAATTTTCATTTCCACAGCCAGCCTATGTTTCCCTCTGTCATAAAAGACATGCAGTGCACATCAGTGGCTGGTCCTTTTTTGAGGTCATCCTTTTCAGGATATGCTCATGGACTAATTACAAGCTGGTGTAAATATTAAAGCACCTTTACTTCCTTATAAACATGTGTGGATTTAGTTGATATTTAACAGAGATGAGAGAGTATTATTTTTCCCTGTATCTGACTTTCAGGAAAAAATAACTTTTCAGGTTGTCCTCAGAAATACCTCATTAAGTTGTAATTGAACTGAAATAATTTATAATTTAAGTAAACAACCCACAGAGTAATTATTCAGGAATATTTTTTATCAGCATTACTGAATAGGTCACCCAATATTTTACAGGTCAGAGTACATGCAACTTCAAGTTCATTTCCTGAAACATGAAGTTCAAGTTAGCCTTTCACATAGTTCAAGGATCATTCACTTCAGGCTACAGGCGCACTTAAAAACAGAACCTTCCAATAGTAACAAAGGTGTGTGCTTTGTCAGAAGCTGGGTGAAAGAGAAACATTGGGAACAGTTTGTTGCTTTGGGTTTTTTTCCCCTCCCATGAACAGAAGTGAAAAAGGCTGTGTGGGCAGATTTATCCCTCCAGACATCAAAGTGGTACATACAAATATAATTTTTAACTTTATACATGTTGATTGTT
>NW_009202258.1:16876-22753 GCF_000690835.1 Fulmarus glacialis
AAAAAACAAATAATGATTCATGATCTTATCCAGTTTAACTTGCTGAAAATGGAGGAGCTTTAACTGATGCTGGGCACTATTTTCATCAACAAGGCTGAACTCGCAGTTATTTACTCGTATCAGTGATGCTATCCATATGACTAACTTGAAAAAAGTCAGTGGGAGTAATTATGTAGTCATCACCAGCAAATGCGACTTTCACAATCTGGAAAACTAAAAGTATTGAGTGTTTTAAAATATCTATCCACTTTTTTTTCCTGTTAAACTAAGACTCTTCGCTTCTTTAACCATTATTTTAACCACAAAGAAAAAGAATGTGCTATACATTTTTTATTTGAAAAAGATACATTTTTTAATTGTAGGTATTAAACCCCCAAATCTTTAAGTAACGTTTGCTGGTTGGTCAAAGATTTGATCTGCAAGAAAAACGCTGTGGGAAAGGTGGCTGTCAATTTTTAATAGTCATCTTCCAGTAGAGTCCATTATGATGACATTTTATCAATGTTGTTTGAAGTGTTGAGATCATAACAGAAAAAGGTCAGTACTTAGGTCACATTGGCCTAATGTTAACGCTTAACTGCACTTCCTGCATACAAAAAGTTCCATAACCAGTAGAAATGAACCAGAATAAGATAGAAGTAGATGCAAAAGACAATTAGTTGTGCGTGCACACGCACACATGCACACACACACACAAAAGAAATGAAACAGCCCTTTGTGTTCAAGAGAAAGACTAATACAAAATGTCACTTTGCTGGCATTCAGATTTTTGAAGACTCATGTTTTAAACCACCTTCCCTGATCATGTATATTTTAAAAATGGTGAGAATGCAACATAGGAAAATCCTGGTGTGGGTGATGAGCCTTGTGACAGAACGTAAAATAAGAGACACGTGTCTTAATTTCTTTTTATATTTACGGTAGAGGAATAGTAATCTTTCCACTGCCTGAAAGTTTCAAAGTCTTGTCTCATCCCATTCCTGAAAAAGTTGAGAACTATGTCTTGAAAGACAGTAGGTTATAGGTCTCTAACCTTTGGAGTGGGTTTCAGAGAAGTTGGTATGTAAAGGAAAAAAAAATCTTTCAAGGTAAAAAAATGTTTCTGATTATTATAGCATCAACTATATAATATACTGGGAAGTAAAACAGTTTTCATGTGTACCTGCATATACAGTGGGATAGAAAGACAAAATGTGAATCGTAATGCCTCCAAACTACATAATACCCAGGACACCCTTTAAAAATATAAGAAGAGGACAGAAACTATTGGAAAGAAGCAAGGAATCTCACTGGACCATGCAAAAACATGTAGCAGTAGCAGAAGGTCTTATTGAAATAGTTCTGTATAAATATTGTATATTTAAAATGGTTCCAGTTCTGGATTATGCTCCTATCACTATTAGCTAACCTCCATAAAGTAGTAAATAGCCATTTGTTCTAGCTGAGAAAATAAGTCTAGTATTTTCCCATTTGGTATGTATGGTCCTGAGCTAGTACCTGTGCGGTAACTTGGCAGTAAAAGTCTGCCTGCACAGAATTTTAGGACAAAATCCCATTGAAATCAAAGGGATCAGTTATTAATCCTGACCTTCCCAGTACTTTTTTTTCTTGCTCATTTCATCAATAACTTGATCACTAGTAAAGTAACCCCAAAAGAAATCTTCATATCAGGAGAGATGAGGAAGGGTCAAATAGAGAATGAAATGCTCTCAAAATGTTTTAGAGTTTAGAATTCAATTTCAAACCCAAAATCAATATTTTAGTTCTAATTTCCACTTGTAACAAACTTTTTCTTTTACTTTGAATCATACATGCATGTGATTCTGGTGGGGCTGGGTAATTTTCAACCTATGTAATTTCTCAACCTTATTTTAAGTGAATCATTAAAGTTGTGAAATTAGATTAGTTTAAGGGAATCAAAGTACATGGTGCAACTGCTTTTTCAGAACATAAAAGTAGATTAACCATTTTTTTCAAAGGTGTAAATTATGAAATACAAAGAGGGGAACAGTGCCTCAGCTTTTGACAACTGTGTAAGGCATAATGGTGGTTAACTTGAGTTGAAACCTCTATAAAGGGTTCTTGAGAATTCATCCCAAACAGAGCTGTAAAAGTCTAAAGTTATAATATTTTATACTTATGCCTATTTAATTAAACGGCACATTCATTTAATATAAATTCATTTAACTGAACACTGTCTGTTTAAAAGTCATATGGGGCCAATTCTCCTCTAGGTTACATTGCTTTAAACCTGAGTAGTCATTCAAATTAATTGACTTAATCACGTTAGTGACGGTTTTTTGTATGTATAAGTCTTTCCAGAATTAGTGTCTTTAACTATGTATTTTTTAAAACAGACATATATTATTTATCTTCTAATGGTTCTGTGGTAATCTGACCTCAGTGCCAAGGAAGATTATGGAGCAGATCATCTTGAGTGCCATCACACAATACGTACAGGACAAGCAAGTGATCAGGCCCAGTCAACATGGATTTATGAAAAGCAGGTTCTGCTTGGCTAACCTGATCTCATTCTGTGACAAGGTGACCCACTTACTGGATGAAGTAAAGGCTGTGGATGTTGTTTACCTGGACTTTAGTAAAGTCTTTGACACCATTTGTTACAACATTCTCCTGGAGAAACTGGTTGCCCATGGCTTTGGCGGGCATACTCTTCATTGGGTAAAAAACTGGCTGGATGGCCAGGCCCAAAGAGTTGTGGTGAATGAAGTTAAATTCAGTTGGCAGCTGGTCACAAGTGGTGTTCCCCAGGGCTCGGTATTGGGGCCAGTTCTGTATAATGTCTTTATCAATGATCTGGATGAGGGGATCGAGTACACCCTCAGTAAGTTTGCAGATGACACCAAGTTGGGTGGGAGTGCTGATTTGCTCGAGGGTAGGAAGGCTCTACAGAGGGACCTGGACAGGCTGGATCGATGGGCTGAGGCCAACTGTATGAGATTCAACAAGTCTAAGTGCCGTGTCCTGCACTTGGGTCACAACAACCCCATGTAACGCTACAGGCTTGGGGAAGAGTGGCTGGAAAGCTGCCTGGCAGAAAAGGACCTGGGGTTGTTGGTCGACAGCCGGCTGAATATGGGCCGGCAGTGTGCCCAGGTGGCCAAGAAGGCCAATAGCATCCTCGCTTGAATCAGAAATAGTGTGGCCAGCAGGACTAGGGAAGTGATTGTCTCTTTCTACTTGGCACTGATGAGTCAGCACCTCAAATACTGTATTCGGTTTCGGGCCCCTCACCACTACAAGAAAGACATTGAAGTGCTGGAGCATGTCCAGAGAAGAACAACGAAGCTGGTGAAAGGTCTAGAGCACAAGTCATATAAGGAGCAGCTGAGGGAACAGGAGTTGTTCAGCCCAGAGAAAAGGAGGCTGAGGGGAGACCATATTGCTCTCTACAACTGCCTGAAAGGAGATTGTAGTGAAGTGGGTGTCGGTCTCTTTTCCCAAGTAACAAGTGATAGGACAAGAGGAAACATTCCCAAGTTGTGCCAGGGGAGGTTTAGATTGGATATTAGGAAAAATTTATTCACTCTAGAGAATGCCTGTGCCACAGGGTTCATGTCAGAAGCTCGGCAAGTTACCAGAGCTACGTTATAACATTTGGCCTGTGTTTTTTTCTCATTTACTGAATGGTTAACGTAGAGACACCATGATATACAGCGGTGAAAGTGCTAAGAGTTAACAGCTACAGCTGAAGTGGATAACAAGTACATGGCAAGTAACCTACAACACTCAGGGTATCGAGTTATTCAAAGGCTGCTGGACATTCAGTGAGAATTTTCAGAATTAGTAGGAAACTTTGTAAGTCTTGCAGAATCTTAATGTCTAAAATGTACTAATTCACCCCAGAAAACTGTATTTTTACAGCAGCAAACTCCAAACCAACTGACTACATATGCTATTAAATTTTAGCAAATGTGATAAGGAACTGTTTGCTGGATCGGGATTTAATTTAAAATATAAGGTACATAATAAGGTACAACCTTGTCCAAACTGTGTCTCTAATTCTCTGGCTCATACCCCTTGACACTCATAAAGAGCTCTCCAAAAGCAAAAAGCATTCTGAAAAGTCGACTTTGGTTATATATTTTCCAACACACTTCTGTCCATGTCCATCTTACTATGTCTTCCCAGCTTATTGCAAAACATTTCTGCAAGGTAAATGATTCAGGAAATGATATTACTTACAAAAAGAAACAAGTCTGGAAAATCTATTTGTGTTCCTTTTGATTTTAATCATTATGATTGAGGAACAGTGTTGATGTCATTCCCTTTACAAGCCAGCCAGTTCAGCTAAAACCACAATAGTATGCCAAATGTGAGTATGAATAAGGAGTGGTGGCTGGTTGGAATTTTAATTCAGGCTTTTACAGCCTCATTTGAAAGGGTTTAGTCTAATCAATAGAAGAAATCTAAAAGGCCTCCTGTATCTTTTTCATATAGGGTCAGCTGACACTGACACATTAGGTGGCAACATCAGATAGATTATGTGGATACCACCTGACATTAGCAAATAAATGCTTTCAGTATATATGACTCAAAAAACCTCATGCTTCCCCTACTCTGCCTGTAAGTAAAGTGACCCTCCCACAGTGACCTTTAAGGACTTATGCCACGATGTGAGTATGACTCTGTGTGTGTATAGATAGTCAGCAAAGCAATCTTATATTTGCTTTGTTCAGTGATTAACAAAGCCACAGAACATGAATTTAAATGAAGTAATGTAAACCAGTGCTGACTTGTATAACACGAGATAAACTCAGATGTCACACATGTAAATCTTCAAACAATTTTTTTTTTTTTGGTAATTTATTTTCAACAAATCTCTTTTTTTTGTAATTTATCTGTTTGGAGCTTGCACATAAAATTGTTTAATTTTTATTCTTCATTGATTGAGAAGATTGCTGTATCTTATAAAATGTTTATATAAATAAAACACAAGGTGATTTAGCATTTGAAAATGTCAAGTCTTTCTAAAATTGTTTTTTCTTCCAGTATGTGAACTACAAAAACAGTCAATGCAGCCCTGATCTTACTGCCCCTTTGATGTCTGAGAAAATAAAAATGATGAATTTATATTAAGTATGCCAAAAGTGAAAAAGTTCCAGTGTATTTATGAATTAAAGGGTAATCATTTAGATAAATTATGTTCCTCTCAATTTGAAGCACATTAAGGAAAGAAGACCTTAGCTAAATGTATTGAAAACTCCTTTTCTCATGAATTTGCAATGCCTTAAAAAAAATGGGATTTCTTAGTCTAGCTACTAACATGAACATTCTTTTTTTTTCATTATTTACTCTTCTTTGGTAAGTAATTTGAATGAAAATTAGGTAGCTCTATATCGTTGCATTATGTGTGATAATTTTTAAAAATACTGAGAAGAATTCAGGAAAAAAAAGTCTATCATCTGTGAATTTATGAAAAATTCTGTAAGATTACATTCTAGATCACCAGGAGACATGTTTCTTGATACCAGCCTATTAAGTTGCAGAAAGTTTCAGAACCTTGATTTGAATCATGAATCAATCCCAGTCCCATACTCTTCTTCCCACCTCTTGAAAGCCCAACAAGAAAATAAAAACCAGAAAATTAAAAAAAAAAAAAATTCTAGAGCAATGTTCATAAAAGCAATGGAAATAGTTTGGACTTTCACTAAAGGTACTGGTGATATTGTTGATAGTATCTCAATTATTTCTAAGATCTAAATCTGAGGGCTGCTAAACTGTGCATATACTTTTTTCCCCCTGCTTTATTATAAGTTTATCTATCTTAGATAAACTATCTAACTGGTTTACTTTGCTTGTATATCATAGAATCATAAAATCATAAAACAGTTTGTGTTGGAAGGGACCTTTAAA
>NW_009202259.1:0-15336 GCF_000690835.1 Fulmarus glacialis
TCTCCCCCATCCCACTGGGGAGGGGAGGGAGTAAGAGAACAGCTGCCCGCCGGGTTAAACCACAACAGCAGTTCAGAGATCAGCTAAAAAGAGAAGGTGAGACCCTGAAGACAAAGAGTGAAGGATACAGAGAAAGTGCTAAGAGCGTAAGAGCAGCAAGTAAAGAGTGAAGCTGAGGTGAAAGGAAGGAGAAGGTTGAAGTGAGTCATAGTGAGAAGAAAGCAGTGTCAGACCAGAGCTTTCCAAGGAGCCAGACATCTCCACTTTGGATCCTCTGGGAAATGCTTCTATCAGGTGGGCCTCCCCAGGCCTGCACAGCAAGGATTTAAGGTGTAAGTGTTATCTTGTCTGGGATGAGGCAGCACGTGATATTCCCCTGAGTTGGAGCTGAAGAAATATCCTGTGTGCTGCCATGACCTCTGTTTTTATTCAGGGTGTCTGGATATTTGTCACTTCTGATTTTTGCATTTCTCCTAAACCTGGACACAACGCTCAGTGCTGTAGGAGGACAGAGAGCCAACACGATGCAACGTGCAGGCCTACTTCCACTTTGTACATATAGTTTCCTCTCACATCAAGCAATTCTTGGAAGTATTCATCGTCTTTAGGAATCCCTGTTTCATAAAGGTTTGGGACCTGATGAAGCATAATTAGATCATTTTTTAAGGCAAGACCCAGAGTCATGTCACTGATTCAACAGCTACAAGACAGAACAATCTAGTCTGGGGTTAAACACGGCTTGCCTTTACATCCAAGCTGTTTCCCCTGGAGCATTTTTTCATTATCTCTGATTACTTAGTCATGAAGATTTAAGGAATAAGGACAAAAATCCTGTCTTCTTGGTATGCCTTAAAATTGGTACAGATCTTGCAATGGCGATATTAATGAAGGGTTGCATCAGTTCAGCTATTAATACATTTTCTCTGGCAGAGCTTAGCAGAATATGATGAATTCTGGGTAATCTGCAGAAATATAGGAAAGACCTTTTCCCTTCTGAATATAAGAATACTTAAAATTAATACTGTACTTAACATATGCACACAGGAACATAAGATTATATGTATCACTGGCAACATCGTCTTATTAGCTACGAACATATGTTTTGTTTAAGGAGAGGTTCTGATTGTTAAAGGAAGGGCAGAATACTGGCAGATGAGGTGAGGAGAAAGAAGCAAGAGATGGAGCTCTTTGGATACGGTTCATAGAGACAACCTTGGAGACTTCTTGAACTGAAAACTGGCTGTTTCTATACAGTATACAGAACAGTGTCTTCAGGGACTTTTGGGGAAAAAAAACCCCAATGACCCAGCCCCCCCACCACATTTATATCAGTTAATTAATGTGGACTCCTTTTTCTCCCCCTTCTAATGAGAGCTATCTTGCAAAGAAAAAGGGGAAAAACTAAACCACCAATAGATATCTTTCCCCCCAATATTTCAAGTATCCACTTCTATGGAAATGAACTACCTTGTCTGAGGTGTTTCCCTATATCCATCCCAAGAATATAATAACTCCATAGGGATAAATGTTTTTTTTTTTTCTTTCTTTCTTTTCTGTTAAACGCTGTCTTGAAATAAGAAATGGAGAAACTTCCAAAGCTTTTGTAATCAATTGACAGAATTGGATACTGTGTATGAAATATTTCTTTTAGAAAGATAACTGGGACCGTGTCACAGCGGGAGCTACAGTAGGATAATGAAGCACAATCCTTCTAATTACAAGACCAAAACAAAACAAAATGCTAATGCTTCTCAAATCACATGTAGTGCACAGACGTAGTAGATGTTGATGAAGTGGAGGTCTTTATATCTTTCCCCTTGCTTTTAATGTCCCTTTAAGCCAACAAGAAGTTCTCTGCTATTCTGGTTGTGGGTGACATAAAGCAGAGTTTGGCTCATGTTTATTGATGGCATTGATATAAAGTGATTTAACCACCTGAACCAAAAGTAGGGATTTAATGAGCAGTGGGAGTTTTGGATGCGAAGGCACGCAGGGCATAAGGTTGGGGCAAGGATATCTTACAAAAGTCCAAGGGTCTCCACCACGCACTGCTGAAATTTGCTCCTGTTGACACTGCACCGCGTTTACTGTAGGTTTCAGTGAAACTTTTGTCAGGCATCTGATGGAAAAGTCCATTAGGAATGGTGGAATTATTAGGTGGCCTTTGGGTCAGGCCTAATGAAGAGATGTTTCTAGTTACTTGAGGTTGAACTGTAATTTCTCTGTGAATGCTTATGAGCAATTTTATATATGAGAGTAACAAGGGGAAATAGAAACAAATAAACAGCAGAAGCTCTTTTCATTTTTCATTCAGAAACTGCCAGAAAAGTCTGCTTTCTTCATCTCAAGATTAGAAAATGGCATCAAGTGCCATATTTGAAGGACTCTGAGCAAATAATAAGGAGCCCAATCTAGCAAAGTTCACAGAAGTCAAAGCAAAGTTCCCCACTGACTTCCTAGAGTTTTCCATGGTGTTTTAAGAGTGAATGTTTCTATTTGACCTGTATTGTGGTGTTTTATCATAAAAAATTAAGATGGTACACAATATCTTCTATTATTCAGTATTACTCTGAAGATGCATCAAATGGAGTATGTTTTCCAAACACAGGATGGTCCGTCTGCTGTTACTTATGTTGCAGTAAATTCTCTGAGGGATACATTATATGACTCAGAATCAGTTTGAAATAAAACAGGCCCACTTGGTTCCTGGTAATCGCATTGGAGACGCACTTTGCACCATGCTACGCACAGAACGTGTTGTCTTATTCAGATCCATCTTTTTAGCCTCTGCTTTCTTTCAAGTACACAAAACACAGCGGTAGGTCAACAAAAGTTCAGGTTTTGGTGAGACAGCATTTGCGATTATAGTTTTAGCCTATGTGTTTGTTTATAGTAAAAGGAATATATGTATATATAGCTACACTATAAGCCTGACTACTCCAGATTTATCCTTTCTTTTCCAGGTTGAAGGAGGAAGGAAAGGGGAGGCAGAACTGAACCCCGCCATTCAGATACAAAATGTTAGAACTTTTTTTTTTTTGCATTAAATCTTAGATACCTTTATTTACAAAATGCCTCTATCACCTATTCTTGATCCAATCAGTACAGACTTTTACATTTGATACAATATAAGTGTGGTAAAGGCAAAAATAATCTCCAAATTGTTGCGTGGATTAACAGAAGTGCAATACCAATAATTCGCAAAAGGCTTTGGCTATTAAGACAGACACCTCAGAGAACAAGTATTTCTCCTTCTGTCCCAGCAACAATTTATTGAAGGTCTCTATTTAGAAACATAGATAGTGAATGTCTTGAAGAGGGGCACAGAAGTACAGCTGTTCCAAATGTATTCTGTATAATTTTGATTATTGGGATCCAAGTGTAGGACCTGCAGTGCATGGATGCACTTCTTTGAGCTTCAGGGTGGACTCCTGTAGTCAAAAAATTAAGTGGTCTAAGCTGCCTAACAGCTCTTTTGAATTTAATTGCTCAGAAGCGCATGAGGTTTTTTATATGTTACAGGGATGTTCTGAATATTGTGCTTATTTTTCCTTTACATGTGTTCTCTGTCAACCAGATAAAGTTAAGATTTTCCTCTACCTCACTGGTGCACCGTAAACATTGGTTAAGTGAAGAGCTGGAAGTATTTAATTATTGTGATAATATGAGGCCATTATATCCCATTGATTGTAGGTAGCTGGCTCTAGGGAATGCACTGTATAAGCATCGGAAGTGCTTTCCAGATACTAATTATTGCCACAAGACTATCATTCCCATTTGAAGGTAGGGAAATTAAGGCATGGATCAGTAAGCATTGGGGCTTTCAAATACGGCAACTCCCAGTCTAGACACTGAAATCCATACTGCAAATTTCCAGCTAATTGCAGTGTTTTGCTCTTTCCAAGCTTGCTGGAAATCTCTCGGGGAAATACAGAGGTATTCAAAAGATCTGAATGAGGCCTTTTGGTTTGGCTAAGTCACCCTTGCCCTTAGCTTTTGATCAATTCTGTTAGTGCAGAACTTCTGGTGGTTGATACAGCTTGTGCCTAGGTGATTGAAGGGCAAATATTGGAAACGGCAGGCCAAGCGGCTTGCTCCCTGACGTGCTGTGAGCTGCTAGGGTGAGACCTGGGAATTCCAGATTCAGCCTCCCAGATCTCCTTCCCTTCCAGCTTTCAGTCTCCAGTAGCAGCAAGTCATACTTCTGGTCCAGCACAGCTATGCCACAGATGGAAATGCCAAAAGGCAGCTGAGGTAGTGAGGAGGAACGTGGGCTTCTCTCCAACCTGCACAAATATGTAACGTCTCACTAATGCATTTAAATTAATGCTTTTGTAGTTTCCTGGTAAGAACAAAAATATCTTGTGGTGCAAGTGATGCCTCCAAAGAATGAGGTCTTGACAGTCTGAAAGAATTAAGTCTCTTTTCAAGCAGAAAGGTCAGCTATAGGCGAAGGAGCTGCAATGAGAATACCTTCAAACTGCTCTGTCACTTATCTCCATGATGAATTGCTGGGAGCTCTTTCTCCAAGGCTAGATATATTTAGACTTTCTTTGATAGATCATTCTTTTAAGGGCAGATTGATTGGGCCAAGGTATGAGCAGACCAGCTGTAATTTGGCCTGAAAGTAGATAGTGATCTGGCAAAACAGATCCTCATCTGCAACTCTTCCCCTTAGCTCGTTTTCCTGCCTTAGCTCGTAGTAAATCTGCCTTTATTCACTAACTGGCCTCTCTGCTGAACTCTGCTACATTCAGAAGTGCCAGCAGGAACAAGGAACAAGAAAATGCCCAGGAAGACATTTTAACAAATTTAAATCTCTTAAAGTGGTGGGATTCAAACATAGGCTGCAAGATTCTGCTGAACTGGAAGGTGCAGCATGCTCCTCTGCAAGCAATAGCAAAGTCTTGGGATGGGCTCTGGTCCTTGCACTGTCCAAAGCCTCTGCCCTGCAAGGGACTGTACTTTCCAAGACCTCACATTGTGGCATTAAGAGAAAGTGGTCCTTTTCAAAGCAACCTGAAAGTTTATTCCCCCAAATGGACCAAACCTATTGATTTTTTAACCTTTCTTTCCCCATGAAATTGGAAAAGTGGGTTTGCAGTGCTCTTCTGAAACTACAGAGAGGTGCCTGACCCCTGCTCCAGGGAAGTGTCCCCACTGGGATCACACATCTGGAATGGTAAATGCCTATGGCAGAAAAGAGAGGCCGCCAGATCCCCCAGGCTCTTAACTTGTCTTGCATGTTTTGCAAACAAAAAAGGACATTTTTTTACCTTAATCAAGCAATGACCAGCTTAGGTAGCCAAAAGCTGTGGCTACAGCAGAGGCAGAAGTAATTTCCCTGTAGGCAGAATTTAGCTTGCTTGTGCACTAGGGAGGAAACCACTGCACCCTGAACTCCAGCTGCTTGAACCCACTTTGGTGGGTGGGACTTTGGGTATCTGAGGCCATCAAGATGGTACAACTACACTGATGGTTTACATTGCAAACATAGGGAGAAAGAGATGCCACATTGGAAAGGAACAAAAACTGGGTTCTGGTTGCTGTCGGGTTGCTGGATGCAGAGCAACGCTGTAAAAAACCTCATGCAAATTCAACTCCATTAAAGAACCTGATGCAACTTCAACAGTACTGCAAGCAATCTCAAGGCTTGGAAAGGACAGTGGGAGCAATTTGTTTCTGTCTGTTCAAAATGCTGCATTTTGGCTTTGGCCAAATTTCTAATTTTATTACTGCTTGTTTGTACCTTTAAAAGAGAACTGTGAAATGGTAAAACACACACTTCAAACAAACCTTAAAATGAGAAACTTTGATAAACTTCTGAAAAATAGGTAAAAAACCCTCCACTCAATTTCATTCTTGTCATCATTTTCATGTTAATATATTTTGAGTTTGACCAAAAAAAAAGTTTCCCCTTAGCTTAGCTTGAAGCCTCATCATGAACTCAAGAGACAGAATCCATTCATCTCACGATGCTTTTGTTCTTATAGCTTCCTAGAAACGTCTACCAAAGACTTGAGCAAGGTTCGTAATGAACCTGGATATCACAAATGATCTTCTGCCTAACACAGAGGATCAAGCTGGAATTAAGTTTCAGTGCTCTTCAGTTTGGCTTCAGCCTCCTACAAACCAATCTCCAGCCACAGTCAAAGCCCAAGCATCTGCTGCTGTGAAAATGAGATGGGACAGCATGCAGGGAAGAAAGGTTTTGTTTTTCATCAAAAAGCCAGAGAATAAAACTGATGTTTAGCTTGGGAGCCCAGGAGGTTATGACAACCTCTTCAAAAGGTGAAACTTTACAACATCGAGTGCGATTTCAGGCTGTCTGAACATTCAGACAGACGTGGGGATATGCGGCCTCTACTGAACCTCAGTCAAAAATGCACCAAATCTTCCCAGTTTACAGGGTCCACAGGTCAGCAAACAGACATTTGACTGACTGGGAAGAGCCTGTTCGGGCCCTGCTGCTCAGTGATGCTGCCCTGGCCAGCCATGCATGTCCTCAGTGTCCACCCCAAGGAGAAAGCACTGTCCTGGTTTAAACCTTCCTGAAACTCTGAGCATGAGGAGCTGCTTAGACACTGAAATTGAATTATTGTTTGCTCGGCCTTTTAACAACTTCTTACCAAACTTACCCATTTTGTTTTTCATTTTTTAAATTGGAAAAAAATCAGCTTTCAAACTATTTCAGTGAACAAAAAGTGATTTGCTGCCTTCTCCCAAAACTTGTTTCCAAGAAAGAATAATAATTTAAAAATGAGCTTAACTTATCACATGTTGATAAAAAAAAAAAAAAATCTTTTTAAATCAGTTCATACCATTCAAAAGAAAACTCTGAAAGAGTCTTTCTTTAACTTTTTGCTGAAGAACTTCCACGGCTTTATGTTCCTAGCAAAGTTTTCAGATGTCAGACCACTATTCTCGTATCTGGGATGTGTCCACTCCTCAGCAAGCCCTCAGCTAAATTACCGATGAAATAAATGACAGTAACTTTGGGCACTGAAGGGAACCATCTGGTGGAGATGAGACTAACAGATGTGCTTTCACTGTCGGTACCTCAATCCACATACTTAAGAACTGCACTGCTATATTACTCCTTGTTCACCTGCTTATTAATAATGTAGCATTTCTGTTCTTGCAGCGCTGAGGGATCCCATTCATCATGCCAGGCCCTGCACAGTGCCAGATGTTGCAGTCCCAAAGCACTAAAGCCCTCATGCTCCAGTGAACTCTGTGCACTGGCCTTGGAAGAAAATGAAGCACAGGACCAAGTCCTAAGGAACTTGACAAAGAACTGCTCACTGAATGGAATACAGAGTGATTCTGATCACAGCCACACAGGAAATAAGTAATAGTAGGAAGAGAAAGCAAGATCTTTTAAGTACTACACCTACATATTAATTGCCAAATCAACTTTCCTCTTCAACAGATGAGAGCAAATCTTATTCCTTCCTGCCGTGTCTTCTAGACACACTGTCTCTGATCACGGTTTCTTTGGATATTCCATTCTGAAATCAAGCTAAGCAATAATACAATTTAAGGAGCACATCCATATTGTCGCTGGACAGGTACCCTGGACTCACCCAGACCCACACTGGCAATGTTCCAGCAAACACCACTTGCTGGGTAGGCAGAGGGTTGCTCCAAAGCAGAGCCTCGCGACCTTGTTCTTACGGCTACCTCTTAATCAGTTCTTTTTAAGAACAGCAAAGTTATTGGTAGTAGAAACAGGGTGCTCTGACACTGAAGGGTCCTGCATCATTCAAGGTGTGAGGTGTGGACATTTGCTGTCCAGGAAATAAATATTCAATTTGGCAGATTCCTGGTGCATCCCTTGCTCGCTAAGCTACAAGCATTATGCTATAGCTGGGAGCTGCAACAAGAGTATAGCCACGCCATAGTTTCTTGCCTGAAGTTGACTTTGGTACTGTGGAGGTTGATCAATATTTATCTTTGTGCAATAAAGTACAGTTTTCTACAATCAATGACCATCCGTTTCTCCTACTGAAAACTAGCACACAGAAGGTACAAATTAAGAAATAGAAAGGCAACATTTGAGAACAACAGAAACCATAGATTTGGGAGCATCATGCAAAGGGGATGTGTGCATTAGGGTGGGTCTGTTCAGCTGCAAACCATGTAAAAAAAAAATCGTGAGCTCCTGGCATTGTGCAGCTCACTGTTGTTCTCAGCATGAAGAGACTGCATGGGCAGGAGAGCTGGGTCTGCCTGTGCAGAATGATGTCTGCACTGAGAGAAGCCACCTGAAAACTGAGGTATGTATGTGGTGTGGACTTGAAGGCTTTTGCTGGTCCTTCAGAGCTGCAGTGTTCAGAAAGCCCTTAAGGAGCTGCTTATCAGAGATGGCTTCTGATGAGAGGGGGAAGTTGGCGACGGTTTTTGTGTCATGTTAGAGACAACTGGGCAAGGAAGCGGAGGCTGGAACTAGATTTTCACTTTTACATTTGCAAAGACAGAAGCTATCCTAACACAGGGCAATTTCTTCCTATACTTGGGGAAGGTGGTAAGTGGCATCCTTGGAAGACTGGAGTGAAATCTTGCTGCTACCAAAGACAGTGGACAGAAACTTTGCTCATCGAATCATTGCCAGCCCACAGACTCTTTCAAAGGATGTTTCTCCTCTGAAGGACTGAATGTGTAATAGGGATAGCTTTGCAAACCAGAGTTGGGTTCCACATGTGAAGGGCTGATAGTTGTGAATCATAGCGCACTTCTGGGTTAAATTACTTGAAATTAAAATATATGTCAGATACTTCAATCAATCCTTTGTGTAGCTGGGTGTTCAGAAGTCAGAAATGAGGTAATATTAATTGTGAAGTCTCCAGCCTTGGATATATTCAAAAGCCGTTTGGACATGGTCCTGGGCAACTGGCTCTAGGTGGTCCTGCTGGAGCAGAGGGGTTGTACCAGATGACCTCCAGAGGTCCTTTCTGACCTCAACCAGTCTCTGATTCTGTGATTCTGTGATTCTGTAAGTATCTGAAGACTGCTTCCTATCCATCAGAGAGAGCTCCAACTGAAGTTATTAGGAATAGGACTACTGAGTGTTGTAAAGCAGACTGCACCATGGTGGCTTGGCAGCCAACATCACCATTTCAGTTTGTGTGATGCTTTGTACAATCGGTTATGGTCCTACCCAGAGCTGGTGGTGACATACCAGTATTCAATCATCCTCCTATTTTACCAACAGTGATAGAGCCCACATCATGGAGAAACATAATTCTGACACCCAAGACATTCAAAGCAAAGGCCTCTCTTTGTCTATCTCTGCTAGAAGTGACTTGACTGAGGGATTTGCAACGGGTCAGTTTATAGCAAATATAAACTGATATTCAAAGGTTTCTCCCATATGTGGCCACGCTTCCCCCCCTCCTACTTCAAATCATGCCGTGTCGCCACTCCTATTCAGCACAAATTCAGAAGCATTGAATAAATATTTCCAGAAAATACCCAAAGAGATACTGGTTTGCTAAGCCAGGCTGCTTCCTTGTTTAAAAGTGGACAGCGTAAAGAAAACCAATGGGTAGGTTCCCTGCGAGACACATCCTTGCAAACATGACTTCTTCAGGTCTGAAGGCAAAGAAGGAATTTGGTGGGAACCCTTTGTAAAAGCAGTCACAGGCTGCACCTCCTAGTAACTCTAGAGTGACCTCGTTTGTTGTTGAATCCGTAGCACAACCAGATTTCCAGTACTGACATTTCAATTCATTATTCTGACGTTAAGGGAAAATATCCAATTGATAGACTCACTTTAACACGGAGAGACTATATTATATTAGGCACAATCTGGAAACTTGAAAATTATCTGAAAAGAAATGGAAAAATCATTTCAGATGGTAACGATTCCACTACATATTCCTCAGAGTTGCCAGCTGTAGTGATGAGAGTTCAAATGTCAGGATTTCAGGCTGATCCTGTGATGTCCCAACACCTGGAAGTGAGACTCTCGCCTTACTTTCATTCACTTACAGTCAGGAGGGAAAGTGAGAAATTCCAAGCGGCTCAGAAAAAATTGTAAAACGTGAGATTAGATGAGGGAAAGTGAAAGACCCGTGAAGACCCATCTTTATTTGCTTGTTTTCCTTCCCTGAAGAACCACGCTATTTTTTCAGGCAGCCCTTTGACTTTTAATGTTACAAGGCTGCCGTGCCCTGTGTGCTGAAGGGGCATGCCTGGAAATGAATCATAGTAAGGCAGATCCAAAAGCCTGAAAAGGTTAAGCATGCTCTGCTCGGTGGGTTGAGGAATAAAAAAGTTTAGGACAAGTATTTTTTTCAAGAAAGTCAAGGACTAGGATGGTCAGAGCTCAGCAGAGCAAGGAAGGACCCAGCAGTCCAAGGTTTGGAGCTGCTGCTGTACAAGCCCCATACAATGCATAAACCTTGCTGGCTGAAATCCCTCCTCCTGTCTCAAAGACAAGGACGGTGCAAAATGATGGGACAAGATTATGGATGCACACATGCTTTCTGCACTGTGCCATGGCTTCGGTAAGGTGAGCATGAGTGAATTATGGATGCTCTTTTGATTGGTTTGCAACGATCTTTTAATGGCATTGAGACGGTGTGAAGTTACAGTGTATTGATTTTCTTTTGTCCATGCAGTAATTTGTAGTGGTGGAGATTTATTCTCCTCTTTATGTTTTCCATAGGCAGCGAGGCCAGTGACAGCTGGCAATTGGTCTCCCATTTCTATGGATGGCACAGGCGGCCGCCTCTTGTGCTCAGAAGATTGTTGAGTGCCAGGGGACTAGCTTAGGGAGAGCAGAGGTGGCATAGGCGATTTCTGTGGACTCATTTCCACTGCTGACAGGCAGTGATACTGTCTGCTAGGTCAAAGCTGCTGCATTTGCAATCCAGGGAACATTTGACCTGCCAGCTCTCAGACCAGGGGACCCATCCTGGTAAGTCTCTCCCTCAAGTGAGCACTGTTTCTATGAAGGTATTTTACAGTTGGTGTTTTATTTTGGTGGTTTTGTGTTTTCTTTTTTCTTTTAATGAGTTTTTGCGCAGTTTGGGACCAACAGCGCCAACCCCACAGCTATTCCGACCCTGAACAGGAGCTAATGTAGGCTCTGGTTTCCAGCTGCACCTTCTCGCTGCAGAGAAAAGGAAAACAGCTTGAGGCAGCAGCTACTTTTCATCAGGCTCATCTGCAGTTTAGGGAAGGAAGAGTTGGCTGGCATAACTATCTTCTATATTTCTGCACAGCTTTGACATTTCATGGACATCTCCACCCTTCTTCCATCAGCGAATTCAAGGAGCAGACACTGATTTCAGTCTCCCCAACAAGATTTTTGCGTGCCTTTCTGCCTGGCCTGGTTTTGTGGAGTTCATGCAAAGATCTGGAAGCCAGAAAGTGACGTTTTGATCACTTCGACCATCTGCAGATCACAGACTGTAACTTCAAGTTAAACCAGGCCATAGCTTTTAAAAATAAAGATCAAACCTACAACTCTCACTTAAGACCAAGTCTGAAAATGTTTTGTGCTTGACTGGGCTGTTCCATTGATTGACTGTTGGGCTTCATTTTGTGTTAGTTTAGCAGGCAGGAGCAACAGCCACAGCTTAGATTCCCTCAATGCTAACCCCTAAGAAAGAAGCCCTAAAAAAAAAGAGCTTGACGTGTAACTATAAGGAAGAAGGAGGACATGGATGCAAAAAGAGGAGAGAGGAAATGCTTGAGCGTATCTATGCTGTTGAACGCTGAAGTCACAGTACATGAGCTAGGTTGGGTGTTTGAACAACGTAGCTGCGGCAGCACAGTGCTGTGTCTGCAATAGCAATCCCCTAAATCAGCCCCCATGGCGCTTCAGGGTCTCTTTTATGGCTAGACTGCTCCTACTGCCTGAATTAGCTGGGGTATCCGTGCTGCACTCTGTACTTACACTGCCTCATTTGGCATCCATCCGTAGGTGCTTCCAGACGGTGCGCAGGCACGTTGGTAGATTTTGTGGGCATCCCAGTAGTGAGTTTTAACAAAATGGTTGAAAGGGATCGTGAGGTAGGTTTGTGTGTGGGTGGCATCCTCCTCAAAGCCTTTGGAGCTTTGGAGGAGGGAGCATGAGGGTGCTTGATGGAGCTCCTACCAAAGGTTGAGCGGAGGTTGGTGTCAGAGACCAGCTAAAAATGGGATTAGATCTTGTCACCCTCAATGAGAAACGAGAAGCCTTGAAGCACTGCAAACATTTTGCTTGATAAGATAGAGGAGCCAGCAGAAGGATAAAAAGAGAGAGGCAACAAAATTCGACACTGCTTGTGTGCTTACACTGAAACTGGGATCCCACTTACTTCTATGGTTATATAGCTGCACCCTCCATGCGCTGGGTCTTGTTATATCCAAGACTGCTAGGTCAAGAGGTCCTCAAGCTTCAAATCTTCTGTCCCAGGAAATGATCCCTGTGGTTCTCCTATTCAGCACCTTTCTCAAAGCATGTCCTACTAAAATAGGACATAGCCTTTAATGACAATTTCACTCACACTATAGGCAGAGCTGCTTTCTGTTCCTGATTCCTAGATAGCCCCCTGACCATGTTTTCAAGTACCAAATCTCTGTTCCTCTGTCACTGAAGCTCATGAGCAGCTGTTTGCTCATTTTGTTCCTGAAATCTTTTGCAGAGTAACTGGTTTTCCGATTGCAGCTTTCCTTCTTGTAAGCATGATCCAGATGTTCCAGCTGAATGTGCATGTGGCTCTACTAAAACATACTCTGTGTGTTTGTGTGTGGTTTACCAAGCAGTCCTGTGCTTCGTCATCCATGAGAATCCAGCTGATATGAATAAGCCAAGATAAAGCCGTATTATCTTGACCAACAGATATAATCCCTTCCTGTTTTCCTCTGATTTTAGACTATTACCTCTCCAACTGATCCAGTTTTCTGTTTGACAAGGGCCAGCATAACCTACTGGGAGATGCTTATCACCGGTCCCTCTGCCTGTTACAGAGCCTGTTACAGCCTCCTGGCTGCAAACTCCAGCTCGGCAGCAGCACTTGCTTTTGATTACAGAGGTCTCCGGAGTCAGCCAAGGAGGTGGATATCAAACCTGTGTGTGCGTTGGGTGCTGCCAGCAACACATCATAAATAATAGTAATGGAGCGTAATTGCTCATCAAGCCAAATCATAGCCTGGAGTGCTCCATCTGGCCAAACTCCCTTTGACGTCAGTGGGAGCTTTGCCAGCAGGTATGCAATAGGGTTGGGGTCCCAAGCAGCAGTACCGCCAACGAGGTACTGTAGCATCAGTCTGATTCAGATCCCCTTGAAACTACTGGGTGTCTTTGCACTGATTTAGAAGGCTTTAGCTAGCTCCCTTTGCGTTACACTGCTTCCCAGCCAGTACGGGTACATCTGCACAATAGTTATCCCAGATGGAGCATGGAGGAGGAGAATTCCTGACACTGAGCAATGGGATTTTAGATTTGGAGAGGAGATGAAAACTCTTTCCTGTTGGGTCTTAAAAGGTGGTTTGTACAGGGGTGATTTGGGACTTGAAAATGTCCCAAAAGCCTGCCTTTTGGAGGATGCAACTGAAAAAACCCAACATGTAATAGATATTGAAAAGTGTTGTGTCCCTGGTGTAAGGGCTATAAAAGCCAAACAAGCTGGTGTGCCTGCCTATCAATCACCTATTGCTCTTTGACATTGGTACAACCCTTTGCAAGTGAAAATAATTTACTGCCCCCCCTGCGCCCTCCGTGAAAATCATTTACCATCCCCATTTCGGTTTGAACATTTACTGTTGTGGTTCAAAACTGTAATGA
This sequence comes from Fulmarus glacialis, assembly GCF_000690835.1. Classification (NCBI taxonomy): domain Eukaryota; kingdom Metazoa; phylum Chordata; class Aves; order Procellariiformes; family Procellariidae; genus Fulmarus; species Fulmarus glacialis. The sequence goes on from NW_009202259.1 coordinate 13,781, forward strand.
ATTGGTTAGCTATAAATTTTCTTTCCTTCCTTCTTCTCCTCCCACCTCTTCCTGTGTAATGCTGGGATGAAGGTTAAGGCATAAGGTGTTATCTGAAGTAAGTGCTCTATTCTCAGTGCCCCATACATCCTCGCGAATGCTTATAGCTCCCCTGTGGTATTGGGAAGTATCATCGCTATGGTACTGAGGTAGAACAGGAGCTGGAGAGAGATAAATGGCCTAGTTATCAAAACTTCCTAGCCTCCCACAGCCCTCCTTGGGAATACAGCTATAAATGACATTCCAATGATGCTGATAGATGTTAGCTGAGCGGGGAGCAGAATGCGTGCGTTCCCGGTGCCGCGCTGGGGCCAGCCACTTCTTGCTGATAGTGTCATGGAGATCTCAGCTACCCTGACACTGGCTGCTGACGCGATAGCCGTGTGGGTGAGATACCGTGCTGCCTGCTCACATCTGCTTGTGGACAAATCCCTTGGGGATGCAAAGGTTCAAAATCGGATGGTGACTGAGACATATTAATGCTGGAGCTTGCAGAGCTGAAGGCAGATGTGTTAGCTGGAAGCTGGGAGGGGAATGGTAGCAGAGGGGAGCCCCAGGCTGAGAGCCATTTTTTCTTCTTTGGCACTGAATCTGCTCAATTTGGACCCTCAGAGGGTGCAAATATCAGAGGGGAAACAGCTCTTCTTCGACCGAGCAATGCAATGGCAGAAGTGTCATTTTTGAGTGACCTGGGACATCTCCAATAGTGGCCTATAGTCTGGTCCAAGGTAGTGTGGTCCCTGCAGCCCTGTGCTGGGTCCAAAAATCACCTCCAGGACCTCCTTTTCCACCTGTTGTCCATCCTGGTGTGTGAAACAGGAGGAGGACTGCTCAGATCATAAATCCCTTGGGGAATGGAGCAGCAGCAGCTAGAGTAGGTGGCAAATCTGCTTCTCTTATGAGTCTGGAAGGGTTCTGGGGTGTCTTGGCATCTCTTCAGGAGATACCAGGAGAACTCCCTCATCTGGAGGAGGAGGAAGTCTCATGAAAACAACCAGCAATCTGTAAGACTTTGTCTTTTTTTTTTTTATTATCTGGCAAGAAAGAAAGGCTCGATTAGACCCTTTGTACCCTCCCAAGGTGTAGCTATGCGAATGCTCAGCCCTGCCGGCAGGTTTGTACTCAAGAGCAGCTCTAAGAGGAGAGGGGATGTTTCTAGTGTGTTGTGGCAGAAATCTCAGGGCACCGAGGGCGCAGGGCACACAAAAGCTGTCTCTTCCCACCTTCCTTGCAGCCAAAATCACATCCTTTCAGGATTTAGGTCCGAGACTGGACCGGGGTGCTAGTACACATGCCAAAGCGGGGGGGAGGGAGCTCTTAGATCCGACGGGTCAGGGCAGACCCCCCCGGGGCTGCAGCTGGGCTTGGGCCCCGGCGCTGCTCCCTCGAGGAGCCACCCGGGCTGGGGACCGCAGCCCGGACTGGTGCAGAAGCAGCATCTCCCGCAAGAGACCCGTGCAAAAAAGCTGCTCCCCGGCGGGGCTGGGGGCTGCCCGGGCGTGCTGCCCCTCCAACCC
>NW_009202260.1:0-5936 GCF_000690835.1 Fulmarus glacialis
TTCTCTCCCCCATCCCACTGGGTGTGGGGAGGAAGGTGAGCGAGCAGCTGTGTGGTGCTTAGTTGCCGATTGGGGTTAAACCACGACACTTCGTTAATCTTACTTTACACTTTATAAATGGAAAAGTTTTGGAGTATGTTCTGATGAATTCCTGAGTATCAAAACTAATCTGGTAATGAAAAATGCTATCCTATATCCCTTTTGCACCCACTGACTTGAAAAGGAATTGACTTAATTTAAGGTGCATGAGGAAAACATGGCTGAGTCCTCAGAAGTAAGTTGTTAAGCTGAAAATAAGTTGCTAGTGAAACACTGGAGAAAAGAACTAAGTGCAGAGAAACCCTATTTTTGGAGCTGCTTAGAATGGATACAAATTATCTTTACACTCTGTTTTCCAGGCTTCATTATCTAGAGGCAGATATCACTGCTTTAGCATTCTTCCCAAATTCATCTCCAGGGTTAACCATCCATGTTTAATCATTGCTGATAATGAGATTTGTAAACTTTCAAAAATCCCTTAACTAGAACTCTATGAATAGGTTTGTGCATAAAGTGGACTGGGAGGAATTTGCTTTTTTGTTTGTTTGGTTTTTTTAATCTAAAGAGTTAGAAAGAGTCGGTTGACTTTTTTTTAACATGTACTTCTGAAATTTCACTGTGCAAAGAGCAAGCTTGATATGCCACAGTGAAAGCAATAGAAAAGAAATGCAAAGAAGCTATTCAGTTTCCTTCAGTATCTCAATATTCCTTACATAACACTGATTTCTTCTGTGCAGGTAGTCAGAGCACACATCTATCCAATTTCTCAGATTGGGGGTCCATGTAACACACAAAGTAAATTAAATCCCCAAACCCTGCAAACTTGCATTTCCAGATACACCCTGGTCATCTTACCAAGAAGATCCCAACAGATTACATTTCTAAAATTTCTCCTGTTATAGTGGTTCCCAAATTGCCTTAAAAGAGGACTCCAAAGGAAGCAAACTGAAACAACAAAGGGCGGAATCCAAAACAGAATTCAAAAAGTAACTAGCAGGAAAAATTACAGTACTAAAAGGAAGGAGTTATGAGAGTGGCTGGTGCTGCATAGGAAAAGTTTGAAATGGATGTGGAAAACGAACCAAAGCACTGCGAACACCAGAATGAGGAAATGTCAAGAAATGAGCAGCTGGAAAAGGAGATAAATTAATGGAGCCATGAATTAATAGCATTGCTTTCCTGGTGTTCTAAGAAAGTTGCAATCAAAATTAATATCCTGCACCTTGGCTCATATACTTATTTGAGGTTGTACCCACATGACTCCCAGAAGAAAGAAACAAAGAAGACCCTCCCCCAAAACCTCCCAAAACCCCATCCACAAACTTTGAAAGATTACCTGGGGCAACAAAGTGAACAACACTTGAATTCTAACAGAAAAAACAATGCTTGGAGACTCTCTTCTCCAGTTTTTCTCTGCTTTTTTTATGTATTCAGCTAAACCCAGTTATCTTGAGTAATTTCAAAATTTTTTTCAATAGCACTAGATCTAGATTGAATAACACTGTTTACCAGAAATAGCCCTATGCTTCTGCAGATCTTCTGTAGCAAGTTATTCTACGGTCATGTACCCGGAATAAAACCATGTGTGGAAGAATACAGCCAAATCACTCAAACATGCTCCATTTCAATTGTCGTTTCTCTTCTTCCCTTTGAGTTTTCAAACTATAGAGAAAAAAATACTTTTGAGTTTTAATTCACCTGGACCTTCTCAACTTGAAGTGTAAGGGTACATGGAAGGAGAGTGTCTGCTTTTTTAAGGGTACCTGGACAAAGGAGCCGTAAAGAAGAACAGAGATAAACCTGACTGACATAGGATAAGGGAGGTTGTGATAAGAACAAACCTGGTCATTCACACTAATTGGTACAAATACCTGGAGTGTAAGGATGTCTTTTTTGGGGGTGAGGACAGGGAAAGGAAAGGGAGAGGGCATAAAACCCGACCAACTAGCACTAACAAAGACAATAGTCTGAAATAAATCTGGTCAGTCAAAGTAACTGATGGGCTACCGAGAAGCTGCAGGCAAACTGGGACTTCACAATTGATAAGGATGCAAACTTGAGGGTCCTGGGTGGCACTATGCTGGGTGCTGAGGGAATGTGCAGGGGAGCAGGGAGCAGGGAGGAACAGAGAGGGGTAGACAGAAAGGGGTATAAAAGGGGCCGGTCATGTGAAAACGGGGCTGGTCAGTACACTTGCCAATCCCTGCGCCTGATCAACCCAGTCTGTCCTGTCTTCTTATTGAATGTTTTCTCAACTATCTCTCTACGTAATCTCACTCTCTATGCCATGTGTACGTGTGCTGTGAGGACTAACTGCCAGCTACTGGTGAGACCTGTATGTGTGTGAGAGTGAAATTTTGTGCCGGCTACTGGAGTCAGACCTGGGAGATGTTGATGAGCATCTGTATCTTCCCAAAAATGCATGTGTGTGTGTGTGCGCATGCCTGTGTGTATGTGTCTCTGGGACGTGTGCTCAGCTCCACTACCGGCTGAACCTGCAAACAGGGAAATGGCAGCCTGGGCAGGAGGGAGTCCTGGGCTGGGGCAGCTGGAGAAGGCGGACACTTTTAGCATCCCTTAACACTAAGCTGCACATATATATATGTGTAAAATATTATAGGCACACATCCAATCTTGTGATATATAAGCAGTTGATTGGTTGAAAGTATGGAGGTACATAGTTAATTCTGTGCTCGCTTTCTGAAGAATAAAAATATCATTGTTCATCTGAATGCATTGCTCAGCTGGGGACCCTGAAAGCACAGTCTAGTTCAAACACTACTTACCTAAAGGAAATACTGACATCACGTTAATGAAATTTTGAATCAAGTGTTAAACAATTAATTTTCTATATCTTTGTTAATCATTTGTTGTGAAGGAAGAGTGACACAATGCATACCTTTCAAAAGGATGATCATAGAAAGAAACAAATTTATAAATTCTTTTGATAAATCAAAATGGCCGATGAAGTAAGCAAATACACCCATTCTCCTCATTATTCAGGAAGTCTGTTCTGACAAAGAAATTAGCTTTATTTTGTCACCTCATTTATCACAGAGAGAGAATTAAAAAAAAAAAAAAAAGAGAGAAATACCGTACCTTGCCCTAAGCCTTTTTCAACTAACTTCAAATTGTCATTAGAGTTCTACTTTGGTGTCGCTCAGTTTAGTGATCTGTTTCTCCTTTGCAGTTTCTAAGCTTAATTACTACAGGCTATATCTAAGACACAGAATTCTTCTGGAACAAAAGCCTTCCTTGGTGCGTTTCTTGGGTAGTATCACGCTGCCTGTGCCATAAAATGCCGGTTGCTAGCAGCTTGTGACATGTATGTTTTCTCAAGTCAAATTCTTTTCTTTTCTCAAGCAAAAGTTTTAGACTATAAAGCACATTATTGCAGAATTTCTAGGATCTGTTCCTGAGTTCTTCAAGCAGAGTCCTTTGTCAAAATAGTTGCAAAACTCTATTACCAATGTCTCATGCTTTAGTACGAGTTGTTAGATCTGATGCTAGTTTTATAATGTGACAAGACAGGCAAGGCCACCTTTTCTTTTACTTGGTAAAAGACCTTGGTTTTCCCCTAACTTCCCATGACAATTGTCATTGCAAGCCACAGCCATGTTCTCCCACTTACGTCCTCATCAATGACAAAAAGAATATTTCTGACTCTAAGGAGATCTTACACTCTCCTGCCAAGGCGCCCCATTATCCCTCTCCTGGTTAAGGTCCTGAGTGAGGCAGCCCGCCCTCCTATCAGGGGAGATGCTGCTCACGCCCAGCTGCAAGCCCAGCACTTGAAGTTATGTGTCACAGCCACATTTCAAAGCAAATCGGTTTCTGTTTTCCAGCAGGGATACGCAATCAGAATGCGTTCTAGGGGATGTACAGGAGGCGAGGGCTACATTTAATCCTTTTGGGTTGGTATTTATTCACTCAGGGAAGACGAAGAGGACCTCTGCGGGCAGCCGCACCAGCTCCGGCCCTGCCACCTCCCCTGGTGGTGGCACAGGCAGCGCCTGAGAGGCCTGAGGCCCCCACCAATCCCATGTTGCGGTTCCTGCTCCCAACCAATCCCCTGCTGCCAGGTGTGCCTGCAGGGCGGGGCCCTGCCGGGCCTTGTGCTGCAGCAGAGCTGGGCTCCTGGCCGAGCAGTGCGGGCTCCGCTGCGCTCTGACAGGTTTTAAAGCCGTCAGCAAGCAGAGCTAAAATAGCTGCTTCTATTTTTTTTTTCCCCCTGATTTGAGCTGTTCTGTTTTCCCGTTTGTCCCCCTTGATACACGCCCAGCGTTTGTCCTGCTGCCTGTCAGCAGTCGGTCAGGAGAGGAGGCGTTGCTGCACAGGCTGGGCGGAGGGCACGTAAATGCCGGCAGCTCTGTCTTCCCACGTCTTGGGACGCTCCTCAGAGCCCCGGTCTATTTCTCTGTTCTCTTCTCGCAAGGTGTTTTACCTCCTCCCACTCCGTAATCCATCATTCTACATGCATAGCCTGTGGCTGATTCATTTAAAATGTCACTGGGTAGCACTGTGGCTTGTATAACAATGTGGGTGATAAATGGGAAGTTTATCCCCAGAGCCTTTTCTTCTAGATTTATACGCACTTTACGTCTAGCAGGTAAGGGTCAACTCCCGCTCCCCCTTGGTGCTTCTTCCTCCACCTTCCTCCCCAGGTCTCGTATCTCCGGGAGCAGCAGACGGTGGAGGGCAGGTGGGAAGGAAGGGCTTGTGTGGTGGGGGTGGCTGCTGCCGCCATAGAAGCAGGTGTAACTGGCTGTCTTCCCTTCAGCCAGTCCTCTCTCAGACCTAGGGAGGGACAGGGCCTTACTCTGTGGAGAGGATGGCTGGCCCATTCTGGTAGAGCAATGAGGAACAAGAAGGCTTGGATGTAGAGTCTCAAGTCTATCAACTGCAAGATGTAGGGAATGGCATGTGGCAGGGGTGGGAGGGTGGTGAGGAGCAGGGAGGGAGTCTGCTGTCGCAACAGTCTGGTTGCTGCCCTGAGTGCTGTTTTCGTATCCAGGGCCTGCACACCTAGACAATCCATGGGTTATTTGAACACATTTGCAGAGAGAACAGTGCTTTTACAGGTACTTTTTAAGGGCCAGGCTATACCTATGAAAATATAGTTGCTGGGTCTGCTTTAATGCAATTCATCCTTTGAAGAACGGTTCCAAAGTGATTTCTGCTTGCAATCTAACTGCTTCTACCTCTTGAATTAATCCAACTCATTTGATTGTTTGCTGTTGTCTTTTTCGTCTGTTCTTGTTATCTCCACTGATTATTCGCATCTCTCTGTGCTTCTATAAACCTTTCCCCAACCCAAATTGGATCTTAGGTATACTTTTCTTTTAACTCATCATGTTACTTTTTCTCTTAATCACATCCTCCTATTACTTTCATTTCCTTCCATCTCTCTCGTCCTTTTACCTATCCTCTCTTTTTCTGCCGCTACTAACTATACTTTCTCTCATTTCTCTCTCCTGCTGCAGGTGTCCTCTCTCCTGCTGCAAGTGTCCTCTCATCTTGGGATCTGTCCTGTCTAACATCTTTACCAGTGACCTGGAGGAGGCAACCGAGTGCACTCTCAAGTTTACAGCAAGGTGACAGCAAGCTGGGGAGACCAATTGATACGCTCAAAAGCAGCCCTGCCATCCAGAAGGGCCTAGACAGGCTGGAAGAATGGGTCAACATGAAACTTATGAAATGAAGACAAATGCAAAGTCCTGCACCTGTGAAGGAAGAAGCCCCTGCAGTGACGCAGGATGAAGACTGCCTGGGGAGCAGGTCTGCGGAAGGGACCTGGGGGCCAGGCTGGGCAGTGAGTTGCACAGGAGCCAACAGTGTGCATTGGCAGCAAAGATGGGCAACAGTCTTCTGGACTGTACTAACAGGAGCAGAGATGG
>NW_009202261.1:0-34107 GCF_000690835.1 Fulmarus glacialis
CCCCACAGAAAGCATGGGGCTGCTCCAGAGAGGGTCTGCGGGGGGGCAGACGGCAGACCCCCGGCTGCCGAGCGCTGGGATGTGCTGTTTCCAAAGGGTCAGTGTCCTCCTGGCATGGATCGAACCCCCCGTAGATGATGAGGGGGTGAGGGTCGCATCCGTCCCCGAGAACCTCTCCCCACCTGATGGAGGGGGAGCCCCCCTGGCTCGCTGACCCCCCCCCCCACTGAAGGAGCAGGTTGTGGGAGTGGAAAAACGCAGCGTGATGCCCCGGCTGTGGCTTTGGCGAAAGAAGAAAGCTTCTCCTCGGGGGAGTGGGGACGGTGTTGGGGTTGCCGGTGTGAGACTGAAGGTCAGGGACGGGGAGTGTTCCCCTCCAGCCGGAGAGGTCCTGGGGTAGAGGAGGTGCTGGCCAGAGGAAGGGTCTGGGAAGTGACCCCAGGCTCAGTGGGAATAAAAAAGCATCCTTCCGAGTGAGCTGGAAATTGCGTTATCCTCCCCAAAAAGAGATGCGGGAGGAGGCAGGGAGGGATTTCTCCGGGATGAAAGCCTGTAGATGCAAACACTTCCACAGAGATGTCGGTCTTCCCGAAAGGGGTGTTGTAAGGACAACTGTAAAGACCCGGCGTGGCTCAGCGTCCTCTGAGATGGGACGCGGGTTAATAAGATGGAAGGGGTGTGAGGTGTGGGTGATGGAGGGTGGAGGGAAGTCTCCAGGTTGTGTCACGGGGTGGTGGATCCACCCCTCCACCCCACGGGTGGATTAGACTGTAGGGGAGAGGCTGGAGATGGGGTTGGTTGGGGTTTGTAGCTTTTAAAATAATCTTTAGGAAGAAGACGCTGAATTTTTTTAAGGGGGGAGAAGATGGCATGTCACGGTGAAGCAGTGGGAAGCCCTGGAGGGGCTCGCTGGAAGGGTTAATGTCCCTGCGTTGGTATTTCCCGGATGAATTAATGGGGCAAAAATAACCTCACTGGTGGGTTTTAGGAATTTTCCGCTGGGGTACGGATGAGAAAAAAGATGAAGGGGAAGGCAGAAAGTGATGATTGGTGGGGAGGTCCTTTTTTTCCCCCTACATCTGGGTAGCCGAAGGGGTTAACCCTGCTGCCTAATGAAATCGGTGAAGAAGTGGCTGGAGTTAAGATGGAGACAGCATGGTTGAGCCTGGGGGAGGGGTGCGTGGGTGGAGGCAGGGGAGGGCCTTGACACCTCTTCTGAGGACACTGCTCTCTCGAGATAAAATGAATATACACATCAAAGATTTTTAATTGTTTATTTTTTTTTTAAAGAAGCCGAGGGGGTGGAGGGGAGGGCATCTGTGTGGGAAGGGTGCGTGAAATGTATACCTAGGAAATAAGTCCATGAAATCGTGCAGCGCAACAGCAAATACATATTTCTTCTGCATCTTCAATGTCATTTGTGTAGCGTTCAAAGCACATTTTTCGCAACTTCTGCTTGGGGTTGGTTTGGTTTTTTTTTTTGCTGGGGGATTTGGGCTGGGGGATGGCGGGAGGGGGATGTCTGCGGGTGATGCATGCAGGGATGATGAATTGGTACGAGACCCTTTCTCCTGCTTTCCCTGGTACTCCCATCAGCAAAAGCAGTTCTCGATGCAGATGCTCCTCTGGCAAGTTGGATTTTTCCCCTCTTGGAGCCAGGCAAAAGAAATGATTGTGTATTAGCTGTGGTGAAAGCCGGGCTTTGCAAAAACACCCCATGCCCCGGCACGCATGAATGAACAAGGTGGGGAGGGGTATGCCGAAGCGATGCCGGCAGAGACAGAGGGGGTGAATGTGGAGGGGTGATTTTTTTTTTGGTAATATAAAGAAGCAAAGCTCAAGTTGCCCAGACTTTTCCCCGCTTTGTTAATGCAGCGGAAAAATGTTTGCTTCCGAGGTTGTGCAGGGCTGGGACTGCCGAAAGGGACTGACAAGGAGCTCTGCAGACCAGATCACGTTAGGTGAAATAAGGGAGCTTTCTCTCCTGTTGATCTCTAATCCCGCTAACACACGGCTCCTGCTTTTTAAGGCACGCTGAACAGCATGGTCAGCGTGGAGCTGCCTCCCCATATCTGACCAAAGGAAGAATAACTTCATGGGATCAGTGGGCTAGCCTCCACGAGGGTATCTTTTTACATTCCCACTGTAGCTGTTGCAAACGCCATTAAAATTAATCTTGAATGTAGTGATGGGACTAATGGAAAGCGCTGTTTGAGCGGTGTTTGCCTGCAGCTAAATCGCTTCGTGCTGGTAAGAAGTTTATACGTGGGGATGGAGGAGGAAGACCTAGGACGATGTAAGTTCAGCACATAATGCACCGAGCCTGGTTTCCTGCATGATCAGGGATACGCGCTGCGACTGCATGTAGCGTAATCGGGATTGTACGTTATGTGGAGGCTGTCGTGGCTGTTGCTCAGCAGCTGGAAGCGAAGTCGTGGAGAATAGAGGGGGCAGGTTAGAGTAGTACAGAAATCCTCGTCCTGAATTGCCAAGGGCTTGCTTCTTGGTAAACGTTAGGTAATCTGGGTTTTGATTTGGGGGGTTACTCAATTACTGTAGGGACTTCTTTTCCTAAATGTTGGGAAGACTTGCCAATAAGATGATGAATAAATAACATTTTATGGCAGAAATATAAGCGTACGTTGGGCTCTTATTTTAGCAAGATTGTCTGTTCATTTTGTCAGGATTGTGGGAGAAGTAGCTTGTTGTTTTTGAGCAATCTGGGTGGGGGCTTTGTCTTCTGTTCATGTCCGCTGTTGTCCTATTCAGAGAGTGAATCGTGACCAGGCAGGAGTGCGGGGAGGGGCAGTGCAAGTGCTGAGGGGGGGCTTAATGATATTCCTGGGTTTTTGTAGTTGTTTTTTGCTCAGCTGAGAAACTAAGGCTGTGTTAATGCTGCCTGCCTACAGTGGCTGCTGTAAAGAAAGTACACGTTGTGAAAAAGTGTGTGTGTGTGTATACATATATATGTATATAGAGATTTTTAATTGTTGCTTGAAGCAGTGTGATCTCAAATGGCATTCCCGCTGATAAAACTCAGGTCACAGGGTTTTTACCTTTAGAAATCTACAATTTTCACCTTTCATCTGAAATCTCTTAGATTATCCTGAGGACTAGAACAATTCAGCCAGACTGTCCAAAAAGTGAAAGATGCCAGTGGGGGCACATGACGCTCACTATTGAGCTGCTGCGCTGCAAGCTGCAGAAGCTGTTCATTGAGAAGGGATGTTACAGTGCTGTGGTTTTGCTGGAAATAGGCTGAAGGCGGGTCAGTCGTCAAGAGCTTGCCAGGGCCGTTGCTTTCACTGAAGCCTTTCAGCTGTGTAAATTCAGGAGACATAGTTTTGACTTGAAGTTTTCATATCTTGGATAGTTGCACAAGTTGTATTAATGACAATTAAGAGTATAACTCCTGTGTCAGATGTACCTTTCTTTAACCTCTGTGATAAGTGGGTTAGTGGGTCGTGATTGCTGTCCTGGAGTACAAGGTTTAGAGTATAAAGTACGATCCTTCGTGTTGCGGCATGCTGTTAAAGAAAACATTATTGGATTCCATTGGATTAACAGTATGTGGAGTTTGAGCTAAAATGAATGCTGATCAGCTGGAAATCGCTCTGTGTCTGTTAAACTGTCAGTAAGGGTAAGTTTCGTGACTTGAATGTAATATGTTTGTGGGTTTTGTTTTTAAAACTGATTTGAATTACATATTTAGAAGAAAAACATTCTCTAAAAAAACAACCAAACAAACCAGAACAACCCTTGTCACCATTTTGACGTTAAAAACACTTTGCGTATGTGTGTGATTAAAAGAAAAATTCCTAAAATTTGGGTGAAGACTTGACATCTTGTTTATTATTGGAAAGACCAAATCTATGAGTTGTTCATCTTTCGGCATGGCCGGAGGTGGAAGGATGAATCAATGGGTTTAAATGGAATATGTGGTATTTAATGACTACGTGATGAGTGGGTTTAGGCTCTACTAAAATACTTTGTTCCGGGGTGAACTGTGAGTTAGATACATGCTACTTCGGATAGTTTAGAAGTACAGGCAGCTACAACTCTTAAGATATCTCCCAAGTGCCTTGAAGTGGGAGACATCTGCTAGTCAAATGACAGATGAACGAGAAGCTGCTGACCTAATACTGCCTCGTTGTCTTGGTTTGGGCTGTTCAGCTCCGTAGAGCCTTTCAGTAAATTTACTGCCTTCCCTGGCACATTCGAATATTTTTTTCAGCTTTCTCTGGTTAGCTTGTCTGGCAGCTAAGTTTTTCCCTTTAGCCAAGTTTTAACAGCTTGCTTTTATAGTATGGAGTTTTGTCAGCTTTTGACAAGTTGGCAGAGGGAAGACATTCTGGGATAGATGATAAATATGTTCTCCCTACAATACCAGGTCTAGGGTATAACTTTGTTTTTTCCACCGAGGTGGTTCTCCCTTCCAAAAACCTTAACGGCTCTGCCCCCATTTCTAAGAATTTTCTGTGGGATCTCTGTAAGTAAGTGCCAGGCTGCGGATGTAGAGGTCCAAAGACATTGAATCTGAAGTGCAAGGAAGGTAGGTTGTGTGCGTGGGAAAATAATAATCATCATCATCATAATGAAAAAAGGCTTTATCACTTGAGTAGGTTCTCCATTGGTTGCGGGGTGGTGGCGAGGCTCCGTGTCTTGTTGAGTGCTACCCACTAGAGGGGGTCAAACCACAGATGTTGAAGCAGATCTTTTGTGCCAGCCTTGGGACGGCAGAGTTTTCTCCAAACCTTTTCTTGGAAGAAGTAACGTGCTGCCCTGACCTGGTGGGAACTTGCCTTCCCATGCAATTCAGTGTTTCTGCCGCAACAGCATGGCTTGCGTGGGTGGGTGAGTGGGACTCGGAGGAGAAACTGGAGTTTGGTTTCCTCTCAGAGATGGGGATGCTGTTGAGGAAGAGCCATGTGGGTAAGGTGGTCCTGCGGTGACAACAGCTCATCACTTCTCCACCACGGCATGTGGGGAGGGGGAAGGGGAAGCAGACTTTGTTCTTACTGAAACCAGCATGTTTCCATGGCTTTCAAGGTGAGGACACTGGTGCTAGGTATTTTCGAGAGACCATCTCCAGGCGTCCGAAAACTATAAGGGAAGATGGCTGTTTTGAAGTGGCGTTGCAGGCTGCTTTCCTAAATGCTGCTACCCACGTGGTCTTTGACCAGAACGTCCCTTTTCAGTTCCTCAGGCTTCACGCTAAACTCTAAGAAAGACAAGTTGTGCCTTTTTTTCCAGGTGCCCTACGGCTTTATCCCTAATGCCAGCGGCAGCCTGAAAGCTCTCTTCCTGGTGGAGGGGAGGCAGGGTGCCAAGGGAAGGAGGAAAGATGGCTCACTTTTTTTTTTTGTGTTAAAATTATAAGCTCTCTATTTTCCACCTTTCTAGACACTTCCATTTTGCTTTTAGCTGCATTGAGCTAGCTTTATTCCTTGCAGTGGTTCTCCTCTCAGTACAAATGTAGGTTATTCAGGGAGCATTTTCTTTAATGAAAAGGATGGAGGTAGAACTGATGGTGATAAAGCATCTCTTTGGAGGAGAGCTGCTTTCGCTGTCTTGAGACTGCAAGGAACAGAAATTGGACGTCAAACATGTAATTTTCTTTGGGGAATGAAGGTGAGCCTATGGAGAAGTCTGGATCACTCACAGAACTTCCCCCTGTACTTTCATTTTGCTTTATTTCCCTTGAATCCTGACGTGATTTTTAGCACCTCACTGTCATGAAAATCAGTGGTAGTATAAGCCAGTGTTTTAACACCTGAAAGCTTTTAGGCAGGAGGAACTATGAATTAAGAGTGATGCTTTGCTATAGCTAGAGATAAAATTAAATTGTAATTAAAGGTATAAGCAAAGAACATATGCCAAATATTGTTACTTCATTGACCCACCTTCTCCTGATGTGCTGGGATTCAGACTGATATCCTGGTCTGCTATGACTGCTTTAGGGCACTGAGATACTTTTCCAAACTGGATCCCAAGAAAATGGGGAAAGAGCTTTCCTGGGGAGAAGGGTCTTCAGGAAATCCTCAAACCTAGCGGCAGTCTGGCGGTGGGAGGAATAGCTTGCATTTCTAACCCTGTGGAGCAGAACAGCACAACCTTTGCAGGGCAGAGCAGTAGGCACGTCCTGTGTCCTTGGGGACTGGTGGTGCCCGCAGTGTCAAGGATGCTCCGAAAATCTCCTTGGTTGTGGGGCTGAGCATTTGGCTGTGTCCCAGGGCGCCTGGCAGCAGCCCATTGCAGATCCCCATAGCCGGATTTTTATTTTTATATTTTTTGCAACTCCCCCCACTCTGGGAGTTTGTATTGCCCACCACCCTATATTCCAGTGGCCGCCTACATTTGGTTATATGTATCTGCTGTAGCACAGGAGCCACGTTTACGTTGCTCAGGAGGAGTCTCAGGAGTTGCTATTCGTCTGCCCTTGGGCAAATCTGACCCATAGACTGAGTACTCCATTTAAAGTATGCACATGCTTGGATGGCTAAGCTATGTGTCCATGTCTGCTTTCGTTATTTCAGTATAAATGGGTGTGTTATTCCTTCCGTCAGTATCTCGAAGCCCTAGCTGAACCAGTAGCCCCAGAGCAAAATCGGATCTTGGCCAAGAGACAAAAAATAGAGCGAAAGGCAATCTTAAATGTGTCCCCAAAACTATAATGGGGCCTGAAGACTGTGCTTCTCCTCACGTCTCCTTTCTTGTGAAATCTGTGAGAGCTCAGGATCACCTATGAAATATTCACAGTCTGTCCTTAAGTGACTCCAGCTGCACAGAAGATCTTTTGCAGAATTGGCAGCTTCGCTGAAACCTCCTGTATTCAAGCCCAGAGCCTCATCGCGAGGACATCCTCATCCTCTGCTCCACTCTGCCTGCCCGGTTGCATGTTATGATGATTTGGTTTACCTGCTGCAGAGGCTGTTGAGGATTTTTGCATCCCAAATAAATATCTGTGTATTGTATCCCCTTTTGCCCAGGACGGATTGAGGGAATAGGCATGTTCTCACTTGTCCCAAAACCCCATGGGAAATAGGACTAAGCCAGGAGGAGTCCATCATACATGCTGCCTTAGTGCTCTGCCATAGATAGTCTGTGAACGGGGACTAAGAAAAACAAGCCTGTTGTGAATGGGCTTAAATTAACACTGCGGAGGTCTGCACTTATGCTGGAAAAACTCAGTAGGCTGTTGTGCTATATCACCCTTTCCACCTTTGCAGGTCATCTTGATGCGGGAAAAATTTGCTGTAAAACCCCACCAATTTGGCAGAACTCTTATTAAAAACTCTTCAGGAGCCACAATGCAAAAGGCTCTGGCACCTGGAGCTCCCTTTATCACCTTTCTAATTAAACCTGCGGAAAAAGCAAATCAAACCCAAGCGACAGAGAAGCGTGGCTGGTTGCTGGAGCCTCCTTCAGCTCGCGGGTCTCGCTTGTTGGGGTTTTCTATAGGGGCAAGGGTGCGGGGCCATGCTTCTGCTTGCACAGCGGGCACTGGACTTCACAGCTCTCTACAAAAATAAAGGAGTTATGGGCTCTCCCATCATTTCAGTGGGGTGGCTCAGGCTTGTCTGCTAAAGCAGGAGGATGTCAAGTAACCCTGTGAGTTTGCAGAGAATTCCAGTGTCTGGGAAAATCACCATTTCCCCAGTTTCTATTGTAAAAGAAGAAGAGTTTAACTCTTCCTGCTTGGTTCCCCCACACAGGCAGTCCTGGATGATAGGTCTGGCAGTAATGCGTTGCCTGATGTACCAAACACGGAAGACAGCAGTAAAGCACCGGGAGTGGCTTTGAGTTTGGTATTGGAATTCATCCCAGTTATGTCTAAGTGAGGGAAAAAAGAGCAACGGAGGCCGATGTTGTTGAAGTAAAAATTGTAAAGAGTGGTATAAGCAGAAGGCATTTAAATAATGTAAACAGTCTGGCATGGGAGGAAGGATGGGAGGCATTCCAGAAACAAAGGGAAAATAGTTTTAAAACATGGCTAAAAATACACCAACTCTTGAATTCCAGAGATTATCTCAATTAGCACTTTTTCAATATATCTTTACAACAGAATTGTAGGAGTTCACAAAAGATAATAGGGGCTGTGAGATACGGAGAAGTGATACTAATTTGTTTAATTAAAAGGATGAAGGGCTCCCTAAAATAATATTCACTTATCTTCTGTGGCAGGGAAGAACGAGGTTATATTCAGAAAACCGCAGCTTGTAGCATTGTAGTGTGGGGAAAGATTGGCGAGAGCTGGGGCTGGGAGTGAGAGCCCCCTTCTTCAGCCTCAGCGGTTGCTTGCTCAGTGACTTTCAATAGCAAATCCCTTCCCGTGGGATTAATGTGCTATTAGAGCAAAATGGTATGATTTTACATTTCCAAGAGGATTTTGTTTGATGTCCGAGGAACAGAAATCGGACATTTTCCTCCAATAAAAAAAATAGTAATTCAGACACCAGAGCTTTCAGGTGCAGGCAAACATGCTTTTAACTGGGCGTCTGTATGTGTGGAGCTATGCATGTATGTGCTTGATGTCCTCTTTGGCTTTGGAGGTGTGCTAGCATGTGTCAGAATTTATGTCCAGCCTCAGCTCTGCATATACATCCCTTGGCGGGGGGAGAAGCATGCATTTAGATCCAGCCATATTTTAAGAAGTGTAGGGGGAGGCAGTAGGGGCCAGGGAGGAGAGAAGACCCTCATGCAGATCTAAATTAAATTAGCCCCCCTGGATGTATATTAAAATGTTAAGTAGCACTAAGCTCAGTATCCCAGCTCAGCAATATTTCGAGGCACTTTATTGCTTTAATGGAGGGATAAAATAGAACCTGCAATTATAGTAATTTTTTCTAATTGAATATTTTGCTTTATTCTTTCCCTTTCAAAGCATGACTGTAAGTACTAGCCTTCATAAAGCTTTGGAAATATTTATACTTTCCCTTTCTGGCAATGGGTGTAAATACGCTTTTTCCTGGGCAGACCGTTTTAGTCCCTCATGGCTGGGGAGCAGAACGGCTCTGGAAAGCGGTGGGCAATAAACATTTCTCTGCTCATTTTAACCGTCTTGCCATTATCACTGGGAAATACTAGTTTCCCATCTGGTGGAGAGGGGAATGCAGTGTTACGGATTAAATGCTTTCCATCACTGTACGTGGGCTTGACGTGATTTTGTCAGGTGTCTTTTTAATTAATTTATTGTTCACGCAGGGCTAGTGCTCGACAGCTGCATCCAGTCTTTTATCCCCAGGCCATGTTCTGCGCGGGCGGACGAGATCCTTGATTTCTGCCACCTCGGCTGAGTTTGGGGAGGAGGATAAGAAAAAGCGCTTTCTGAATCTTGCTTGAGCAACATGTAAATGGCAGGTAAAAGCAAAAGCTGAAGGGCAAGATCCTCACCCAAAACTGTTTGAGACTGGTGGGGCAGGGATGCTGACAACAGGGATGGGGAATTAAACTTGAATCACTGATGGTATAATTGGGTGTTGATTGAGGTTTTTGAAGTAGCCATTTTTGGTGACACAAAATACCAGCTTTTCAAACATAAGTTCGTACCTCCAGCTCAAGCCTCAAGCAGGCAGAAAAATGCAGATAAATTAACATAATAATTGCGTTGTGCATTCTCTGTGCTGAATCTCCGGTTTTAAGAGGGAGATTTGCTGATACTTCTTCCTCCATGCGTACACCCGCGATGGGATGCTATCAGTTTTATGCTGTTGCAATAGCTGTCTCCTCATCTAAAGGGGACTTTTGATCCAATAAACTGCTTCTCTCGTGTAGTTGTCCTTTCATCTAGCGTGGGTGGTGTGTGATGGCTGATTGAAGGCGCAGTGTTGTGGTTCGTTTATGAATATTAATTAGGAATAGAAATAATTTGGAACAGTGTGCACCGACGACTCTTGAAGCACTGACTGCAGAAATGCATCTGTTCCTCCCTCGCGGGAGACTTACGGCTACATTCCCTCTCCCAGGGAACTCACGTTGGGGCGTGAAGTCACCGTATACAGGCTGTCACGCCGACACATTGACTTGATGATATAGCGAAGGGGTTGCTGTAATGCTTTGTTTCCCAGCGTTTGTTACGACTGTGCTGGGGAAGAAATGGTTTCTTTGGGGAAAGCTGCAGCGGTGCCTTGCCAAGTCATGTGCATCAGACCCGGAGGTCGAGGCTTTCGCATCTGCACATGGCTGTGTCGAAAGGCAGCCCTTTTTTTTGTGAAGGACGCGCTTTTCTCCTGAACACTTACTCTTACCTTAGTCCTTGTCAGTCCTGTTCCATTGTCACACATTGACGTAAATGCATCGTACCACCGACGCCAGGAAAGGCTCCAGCCCAAAATCTGGTGCAGCCTGCTTTCGGATGATACAGAGGGTCTGTCTGATTGCTTTCCTCTGCTCTCTCAAATAATAGACCCACAAAATCCTACCATGTGCCCTCATGAAGCATAGAGCCCCCTTTGTCTCGCTTGCTGGGAACTGGCCCTCAATGGCCCCATCTCTGCGTGCGAGCTAAGTAGTGGCAGGATTTGTCCTCTGGCCCTGAAGCGGGCTGGCACAGCGTGGCCATTTCTATCGTGTTAAGCTTTCTTGGCTTTCGGGAGAGGGGTGGCTGCCTCCAGGCTGCCAGCTGGGAGGGGTTTCTGGGCCATGCCGACTCCTGAGCGGTGCCGAGGAGCTGCTGGGTTGAGGGCTGGTAGGTCCCGGCCAAAATTGTGCCAGGGACGGTCCTATAGAGGTTGAGCTGCAGAGGTTGCAGTGTCCTAATGAAAAGAAGGAGCCCAGAAGGATGCAATGCTTTTGGAAGGAAAATATTCCCCTTACTTCAAGAAGGAGCGCAGAAGGATGCAACGCTTTTGGAAGGAAAATATTCCCCTTACTTAGGGTTAATTTTTATTTTCTTGTGAGAATATGGGTTTTTTCCCAGCTGATGAAGTTGTATCCAACCTCTAGCGAAATGGTGAAACCCTGGCACAGGTTGCCCAGAGAGGTGGTAGATGCCCCATCCCTGGGAACATTCAAGGTCAGGTTGGACGGGGCTCTGAGCAACCTGATCTAGTGGAAGATGTCCCTGCCCTTGGCAGGGGGGTTGGACTAGATGGCCTTTAAAGGTCCCTTCCAACCCAAACCATTCTATGATTCTATGAAAATCCACTCTTAGCTTTCGGACATGGCCACATGGTTTACCTGTTTGGGTCTAAATTTATTTTATGGCCCATGTGTGTGCTCCAGTAGTGGAGCCCAGATCCCTTCATTGGATTAGATTGTAAATATCACCTTTGGGAGATTTATATTCAGTGGGTCACTTCAGTATTAATGCTTAAAGGTGAAATGCAGGTGAGTGATAGAGAAAGGAGAATTGCTTAGGCATGTCCATCTAGCTGAGACTCAAATGTTCGTGTCCTTGTGAACCCGTCCAGCTCAGATGCTGATGGAGGAGGACGTGGTTTGTCGTTCCTGCAGCTTTCTTCAGCATGCTTTGCTCTGCAGTGAGGACTGGTGGGGTCAAGCTGGGACCATCCTGGGAGCACAGGACAGGCAGCAGGCCAGAAATGCAGAATTCTGGGATTACCCATCTTCACCCAGACCCAGCTGAACTTCATTTCTGTGTCAAAAGTTTCTTTTTAAGCAAGCGAGTAATTAGCTGATTTTCTTTAAAACTTCTTGAGCCCTTAAAAACAGTGGTTTAAAAATGGGTTGGTTATTCCACTTTCTTCAAGGGGGGGTACTAGGAACTCGTCTCCTGCGGTCGTGTTCCTCTCACAGCCCACAGGCTCTCCAGGGGTGCCGCCATGTGTCACACGCGCTCAGTGTCACAAATCACTCGCCTGTGCGTGCCACTTGCTTTAAGCGGGACATGATGGCTGTCAGAGGGCCATCAGCTTGATCTGCAAGTTCGGTTTGGCGTTTACTTCGTTCCCGGCGTGGCTGGGGTAGGTCTTTGAACCAGCACACGCTTTGTTTTTCAGTTGTGTGCTTTAGATCTGTGATAATAGAACATCAAAGTGAACTGTACTGTTATGGATACAGAAAAATAGGGACGCTCAGTAGGACTTCAGGGAGTAATAAATTTGTTCTATATTTAATCTCTTATTTATCACAGTGTCAGTATGAGACCACTTCATTTTACTACTTTAACTGGATCTAAGAATAACTGAATACTTGAAATATTGAGAAAGTGGCTAATACCTGGCGGTAGCTGATGGGATCCAGCTTTAATAGTTATTGATTGGTTTGAAAAAGCTCCCGGTAATATCACAGCTTAGCTACTGTATGTTGGGAGTTAAAATCCTATCAGTTATTTAAGATTAGAAGTAATTGTAGATTTTCAACTTAATCATCCTTCAGTAAATGAATACAGCCAGGACTTCAGATGTCATTTACAATTTTGCAAAAAATTATGGTTGATCTGCTGCAATTTTATTGTGTGAAAACCTTGGCATCTCTAAGTTCAAATGTTCTTGAGCATTTCTTCAGCTGCTCTAAAATCGGTGTGGCTTCTCTGATCGGGATGCAAACACCAGTTTGAAATCTGCTTGTCAGACAATGAACACAAGAGACAAATGAGCCCTGTAGGGTTGGTCTTATTGCTTGGTCCTTTCTGATAATGCCCCATATCCCAGAATGTGCAGGAGGGTCTGCAGAGGTGGGCTGAAAAAAACCACATGTTCTCAGAAGAAAATAAAAATTAACGCTAAGTAAGGGGAATATTTTCCTTCCAGAAATTCAGGAGAGCAAAAAGTAAGATTAAATACTGCTTTTTAGTACTAAAACTCTGCCTGGGTAACCTACCATTTACCTGAATAATCCCTCCACCAATATGCTTCAAAACACCACCTTAATTGATGCTTTATTACCGTTTGTGCAGAGCATGGTTTTAGTCTTTGTTTTACTGCTCTGGAGTTTAATAATTCCATTTATAAAATTTTTTTTTTTTTTTTCTGGTATGGCTTGTTGCACAATTAGAGCTTCGTTAAAGGCTCTCATTATTTTTCCTTGTTGTGATCATGCTCTGCCTGGAATGGGCCACTGAATTTTCTCTTTGAACATGCAGATCTCACCGTAATTCCCTGCTGCTCCTTTAACCAGGAACCGGCTCTTTGCCGGTGGCAAAGACCAATTTTTTAGCAGTGAGGACAAATTATTTCTGACCCTTATATTTTTCTTGTTGGTGTTTAACTGTGTTCTCAGAGCAAAAAAAGCTACTACAGTTATTGGGAGCTATGTAACTGCGGCAAGGAGTTTGAATTCAGGGTTTAAGTTTAATTTCTGATGCTTTGCTGACTTCTCTGCCAGGGACTGGATTATTTTCCCCTTTCTTTCAAGGGATTAGGGGATTTGTAAACCAGCACTCCTCACAAAGGTGTCTAAAAAAACCTGGGAAGGTCACATCTCTTTCATTTGCTTTCAATGAGTTGCTTTTATGGTCCTGAAAGCACGTTTTGGGGGAAACGGAGAGGAAAGGCGAAATCATACTTTTATTTTCGAGGGGAGCTGCTGAAGTATTTCACGTAGGAATTGATGAATGAGGATGTACTGATTGAAAATTCATTAGTTAGTGCCATTTCCCACATTGAAAATTGGGCTCGCTTGAACAGAAAGCTGTTTGAGCCTCCTGACTGCTGGAGGAGCCGGACTGTAATCGGAGCAGTGTTTTTGGTCGGGATCCCGTGTGGCGTTCTTGTGCGCTGCTGTGAAGTTACTGCTCGTAAAGGACCACAGCCCTCTAACAGCATACTTACTTTTCCCTAAGAAAGAATGAAAATGCATGTGTTTAGACTGGATATTTTACCTAGCATTGACCCTGACGGTCAGCGAAAGGGTTCTTGCTGTGGTAACACTTTCCACTGGGTATGGTATTAATTGGTTGTGTGAATTAATTGAAGACTAAACTCCATTAGGCTGCCATTATCATTGCATTTGTATTCTTCCTGTCCTAAATCCTCAGTGAAAACATCTGTTAGTCACTCAGAATAGAAGTCTGTGTTCTTAGGAGCAATTTCACCGTCATAAAAACGTGAAATGTGGATTTTTACTGATTAAGCTTAAAGAGCAGTCACCTTTAAAGAAATTTATTTTTTTTCCAATCCCTTTTCCAAGAGGAAACCTTCCAGTAAGACACTTAATCTGTGTTAACTGTAACTGTGCAGCAGGTGTGGTTTTGCAGTATCTATCAAGAGCTCCAGGATGAGACATGTCCTCCTCCCTTGGCATTGCCTGTCTCCTGTTTTCTGCTCTTTACCCATTTTCCTTCTGTGGGAGCGTATTCAACTTTTGGCTTGGAAGGTACTGTTGTTTTCTTCAAAAGTACGGCTAAGGTAGGTCAAAGTGTTTTATTTGGACTCTTACCTGTTCCCAAACCTGGGGTTTCTGTGTAATCAGTGCATTGAATTGCTATGGTCATTATTTTTTTTGAAACCGAGCATCTCCAGGGTTGGGCTACTTGCTGTGTTTATGGAACTGAGTGGCAGAAACCAGCCAATAGCAACTTTTTTTTTTTTAAAGTTTCAGTATTTTCCTTGTTCCATGCAGACTTTTTTGGGTCTTTGTTCGAGCATCATCTGCTGGGGTTACATCCAGCCAGTGACCCTCATGAAGCTTCTGGAGCTTGGGTACCTTCCCCTTATTTGCCTCAAATGCAGAGGCAGTGCCTGGCAGCTGCCCATACCCTGGTAGCCCATCTGAGCCCAGCCAGCTCCTCCAGCAGCCAGCCAGGCGTAACGGGTGAGAACTAGTGGTAGTTAAAGGAACTAAAACCGAACATCATCATTTCTTAGCCAAGGAGTCTTCAAACTCTCAAACAGAGGCTTGAACACTAGCAGGCTGTGATGCAGCCTTGCTAGCCCGACTTTTCCACCCTAGCTAGTCCTGGCTTGGGTCTTCAGAAGGCAGCCTTCCTGCTTGGGGCCCTTAACATTAACCCAAAATTGGGGGAGTGTAACTCTACAGGTGGTAAGTTTTGAAAAGTGTCAGAGGCTGAGAAGCTAATGGTGATTTAAGTTGAAGAGGCATTCATTGCAGGAGAGGTTGTTTAGGGTCGTCTTTGTACCAACAGTGAAGAACTAGCTGAGAAGAGAGCAACAAAAGAGAAGGTTCATAATAGAAATGCAACTTAAAAGCCTGACAAATGAAAGCTGGTTTTACTGAAAGCACTGTTACGCACTATATTAGATTTTGGAAAAGCCCATTCGTAGGATCAGGGAATGACCATGAAAATTTACCATCCCAAACATAAAATTTGCTCATGCATCCTTTGCTTGATGATTCTAATGATAACACTGAAATGACTTTATTTGCCCATTAAAGGATATATATTACTCTTCTTAATCATATGAGTAGAATTACAAAAAGAAATTTCTGCTTTAAATTAGGCTGTTTATCCAGCTCTGTGGAGTAGCTATTATTTTCCTCTATACACTGTTTCCCATTCTGCGTATCTCTGCAGCTACACAGACCACAGTAATGGGGCTGATGTGCAGATGTGAAGAGAGTGCTGGATTCAGTCAGCAAAGACAGCTTTTGTCAGTTTATGATCTCATGCCTTTTTTTTCCTCCGCAGGAGTTCTGTTATCTGATAAGATTGTATCGCCTTGGGTCAAACCAGTGGGATTATCTAAGTGAGGCTGTTTGCTACCCTGTCCTTCCTGACTTGGCAATGGGTTTTCTTGCTCTGCGTTGGCTTTGATGGGGGCTGTTCCTGCGGTGTCCTGCAGTCATTCGATCGTGCCTTTGGTGAATTAAAGAAGTAACTCTGTGTCCTGAATGGGTCAGGGCTCTGGGTGACAGGTATAACTAGCTATCACACAGCTGTGATCTGTAATGACTGCCCAAGTTAAAGGAAGAAACCGCAAAGAAGCATCAGTGTTTGGTGTTTTTAATGGAGTTCCGATTTGAGCATAAAATACCTTTTTTTTTTTTTGAACCATACCAGTTATTGATAACAGTTCACAACGCTTGAAAGAGCTTTTCTGGAGGTATAGGAAAGTGCAACTGAAGCGTTTGTATCTTCAGAGATCTCAGGCCAAAACGTCGTGCAGCTCATTATCGTGTTTCTGATGGCAAACAGAAAAGAGGACAGGTGGCCTAGGAAAAGGTATTGGATCCGGGCAGGCGCATCATGGTTTTCCTCCAGGTTATCGTGCCATCATCTGGCATTTGTGGCTTAGAAAGTTCCTGAGCAGGAGGTGGCGTGTGTTTAATAGCCCATGATGAATACTTCAGTCCTTTGAGGGTTTTTGAAGTTTGGCAAAATTTTCTTCAGTGCTGTTTAGAAAATTTTGCTTCATTTGGCGTCTCCTTGCTGTTTGAAGTAGGGAGATTCCCACGTAAGGGCGTGAATTCTTAAGGTTTGAAACTGTTTTCCTGCAAAAATTGAGAATGGGACAATTACAGCTGGGTTTTTTTCATGCAAATTCATGTGTGCAATGGGAATCTCATCCAATCACTTGAGCTTTAGACATATTAAGTTATCCTGGAAGAGCTGAAACCAGCGGGGTGAGTTTCTGCCCTTTGCAGAGGCAGAAAATACCCATGCAAGAAGTACCTTTCCATAGATTAATTGTGGAGACTCTTATTTTTGAGTGGAGCAAGATACTGAATGTTACAAAGTCAGTTTTCCAGCTTCTCTGTGGTGCAGACATGGAGGATCGTGTCCTTTCCTGGTGACATATCAAGAGAGTAATGTCAGTTGAGAATTTGTCTTATACTGAAAAGTCTTGAAGATCCTTGTGGTTTCTAGGGTTTGTGTGTGCAATATCTTCTGGCTGGAGTTAGTACCAGGACTTACAGTCAGATGAGAAGCTGGGTTGAATAGCACAGTGAAGAAGACTTGGAAAACTTGTGTTTGTTCTTGATACTTTTATTAGGTAATTATGTTTGGTGTGTATTAGACTTCAGGAATATATATAGAGGAAGTACTCTTTCACTGTTGGAGTTTTTAGCGTGAATGCCTTATTTGCTTTGCAGTCAAAATGTGTTTTAGTGTGAAGGATTTCATGGGTGAGATTGCCTTAAAAAATGCCTGTGCTCTCTACAGCTGCTGCAAAGAGAGCTGAGCACCTTTCAGGAGATGGGAAACCCAGCTCTGAAAACAGGACTTGGGAGTTCTAATACCCCCTCAGGATCAGATACTGTCTCTCACCTGGGACGCACATGCTAATGAACAGGGTACCTGGGGTGATTGTACACAGAGGTGCCTTGGTGTGAAACCAGGAATAGCTTCAGCAGCAAAGTTGCATTCTCGGCCGAGTCACGAAGCTGTGGTTTCTCTTGGGTTTCTCTTTTTTTTGCCTTCTGGAGTACTCGCCGCAGGGTCTAGCAAGAATTGGGTCCCCACTGATTTTGCTGCAGCGGGTTATGATCCCAGCTGCAAGATGTACGGCTTGATTTGAAGAAAAATCCTGGAAAAGGGCAAGCGGTGAGAAGGGAGCGTGGGCGTTGCAAGAGGATATGTTGGCTAAATACTTTCTGGGAGGCTACCAAGTGCTGTAATAACTAATCTCAAAGGTGATAGCTGCTTTAAAAAGAAAAGCTTGTTTCTGATTTCAGCTTCTAGATAACATGGTTTGGCTCATGCCTTGGAGCTGCCAGTGCCGGAGAGGGTCAGGAAGAAGGTGAAGGGCTGGTGGATGAATTGAGGAATATCATTGCTTCAACAAGTGTCAGTGTGAAATCTTGTGCAGGGTTCTTCTGAATTCGTAAGAGCAGGAAACGAAGTGAAAAAGCAGGTGAATTCAGTATCTCGAGAGCTTTCTGTGACCCTGCCTTATAGGAAGGAAAATTCCAAGTAGCTCCAGCCTGTTCATATTGTGCAGTTAATAGTACTTTCCCATTAAAATAACTTATTTTCTCAAAACAAAAACAAATCGGTCGGACTCTTTGCTGAAGTTTACTTGGTGCATAAACTTCCAATGTCTCTTTCCAATCCATTTTCTTAGTTTTTATCATATTTTACATTTCTGAGCGACCTCCTTTTGCATTCCCCACGGGGCACTGGCAGTGTTACTGCTGCTTTCGAGGTTCGCTTGCAGTGAGCACAAGCGAGCAGGCACCTGTGCTTCATATCTCATCTGAAACATGAAACATCAGCTGCGTGATGCCTTCCCAGCCCTCCGGAGAGTACGGCCGTCCCCTGGTGCCCCAGCCCACCGCTGCTAATTCGCCTGCTCTGTCTGAACACTAAGCAGATCTGGATCCCGCAGGGGCCCTTCATCTCCAGCAGGACTGCGGGCCACAGACCTCGTGTTCTCCGGGATGCGAGCAGAGTGTAATATTGATTATAATGCTTACTGTAGTTATTTATTACATTCATTAGCAGGGAAGAGATGAGAGACTATCTTACTGTATTAAGTTGTCCCAGAGACACCTAGATAGTAAATAATAAATAAACAATCGACGATGGAGTAGAACTGGTGGAAGGCTGGGACGGTCAATGTAGGGAACTACCAGCCAGCCTTTTTAAATTAATAATGCACAGATTCAGTGTGGTTATTACTTTCTGTGGCTGGTAATGCTATATTAAGGGACCTAAGTGACTGGAGACATATCTCGACTGAGCTAATTGAGGTCCGTCTTGAGATGGCTGTCTTCCTTTCTGTTGCACAGCACTGCGACTTTGGATACATGTCTCCACAGGATTTCGCCTAGAGATAAAAACCTCAAAACTGTTATTTTGCTGCCAACGTACACTTCTTCTAACGAAGCAAAGATATAGCTAAAATGATTAATATCCCTGAAGTGGTAATTTTTTGGAAAAGGGAGGTAAAAAACAGAGGAGAGCAAGGGTATCTCCTTTTGCTGCTCATTTAATTTCCTTCTAGTTTACCACCAAATAGACCTTTTGTTATCGCAAGAGAGAGGCGAATGTCTGTGCGCAGGCATGGGATTCTAGCATTTTCTAACTTTACTGGTTATCATGGGCATTTACCCAACATTCAGCTTTTACTGGAGGCTTTTGAACCCAAAACCAGCCCAGAGCCCAGTGCTGCAGCTGTGGTGCCCTATTTTGTAAGAAAAATAAAACTTATCATTTGGCCAAAGGGGCCTCAGAAAGAGGTCAGTGACAGAAGTGGCAGGAGGACTAGTTGAAGGCAGCTGAATTGAAAGCGTGGAAGAGTGGCCAAACTTTTTTGGCTGCTTTTAGTTGTATTAACTATTAAAAAACCACCAAACAAACCTATATTTACGCTTTACCTGAAGCAGCCATGGCTCGTAAATGAAGCCATTCATCTCTGTGTTCACAGTGTAAATCACTGGAGACGTATTTAAAGCAATAAACCCTGTAGTTGCACTTGTATTTTTGTTTTAAATCCTGTTTGTGTAAGGCTGTTAACTTACACAGGGCTTTACAAACACAGATAAGACCTGCTTTCCCGGCCCAGGTAACTCATTCTTAGAGGCTTGGGCTTTCCAAATTAGTTCTTTGTCTAGGTATTAGGGCATCCCCTGGCTTCCTTGTGTACCCTCTGCCTGGCATCTGTGAGTGGTCCTTGAGCCAGAGCCTGGTTTTTGTATATGGACATTGCTTCACCCAGGGGAACTCTGATTCCCAGTTGGGCACTGGGCTCCAATTTGATGCTGGCAGTAATTTTGGGGGTGGTGAGTACTGCAGCCAGGGGGTGAGCTGCCAGCTCATCTAGTGGTGCTTGTAGGAGCAAGCCCAGGCTTCTGTGTGTGTGTGTGTATAAATAATACTCCTGTTGTGACAAACACTAGTTAGGACATCATGCATCTAATAATGACAGTTCTTGGCATTTCTTGTTGTAGATCTGTCCTACTCCTCGACTCGGGAAAGGATCCTCTTTGCATTGGAGGCGTGGGGAGTTTGGCGCATCGTGGCGCAGGTTGCATCTCTGTTGCGCTGTCGTGCTCTGACGCAGAGCATGCTTGTTCTCATGAGGTTTTTCTCTTGCTCGTGATTGCTCATGGTGTCAAGCACTTCAGACAGGCTGAAAAGCGTGAGTGTTTCCTGCAGGAGCGTATTGTATTCTCCTGGTGCCAAATGGGTCAAAATCCCTGATGTGGTTGTGGCAAACTGCAGAGCTGGCAGAAGAAAGAATAAATCAGAGACCGTATGAACGTTATGGGGAGATGATCGTTAACCAGCATTCATGTGTAAAAAGCGGCGTCTAGACATTCAAACACTGCTAATAGCCTTTGATTAACCATTTTTGTTTTGTTCTTGCTCAGTGTGTTAATCACTGTGATTAAAATGCTTAGCCACCATGGAGCTAGACGTTGTATAAATTAGTAAGTAAGCAAATCCAAACAGATGGGGCAGGGAAAATTAGTGTCTCTGGCAGGGCCAGCGTTAGACGAGGCAGGGCCAAGGAGGATTTAGGGGGAGACCCTAAATAATCTAAGAAAAGCAAATTTGCCTGTCCAATGGGCCTGCCAGACCTCCCCACCCTTCTGCTCCTATAAAGCTTCCCTCCTCAAGCCTTTTTTCTCTGCTCTTAGAGCCCATTGCTGTCCTCGCCTGGTCCACCAGGTCCCAAGATGAGCTGGGTCTCTGCCCAGGAT
The DNA here is from genome assembly GCF_000690835.1 of Fulmarus glacialis. NCBI lineage: Eukaryota > Metazoa > Chordata > Aves > Procellariiformes > Procellariidae > Fulmarus > Fulmarus glacialis. The sequence goes on from NW_009202261.1 coordinate 20,512, forward strand.
GCTACAGACAGGCCTGGAAACTGCTCTTCCCTTTGCACAAGTCGAGTTACTAACATACCAGCTTCTCTGGGATGTGGATGCTGTCCCCCATGCTGCAGAGCCTTGCAGACAGAGGACCTGGGGAGAAGGGTCAGCCACTCAGGCTGTTCCGGCTCGAAACCGGTCCAGCTTTCTAGTTATTTGTGGTGGTTTTTTTTCTTTTTTATAGCAATAGCAAAGGAGTACTACTGATGTTCAACCCTTCCATCACCAAACGTATGTGGATACCATCCTTCCTGAGAGGACCTAGTAATTTAAGATGTTGGGCTTAGGGCTAAGTCCTCGTCTGATGCAGTTTTTCAAGGAAGAAGCAGAGCTGGAAAGGGTCGAGAGGCACCTTGCACTACTTGTAAGATCAGGAGCCTTGACAGGTGTCGAGATGCATCAAAATCAGAACCCAGTCATGTGATCTCTAAAGAGAAATCACAGTTAAAACAGGTAAGTGCAGTGGTAGGCTTAGACAAAGATAGAATTACCTGAAGCAGGGAGTGTCCGTGGAGGTGATAGTGAGACCACGCTAACAGTCCTTTCTGTTCTTCCTTCTCCTTAATCTGGTTTTCTGTGTAACTCATTTTCTGGTAGAGCTGTGAAAAAAATTAAATGGGTAGTTTTGGTGACAGCAGGTTTTTGCCTATTATGTGCTGGGATCTGTAGCTAGGATTTCCAATTTCCCTTCTAATCAAAAGGCTTCCTAAACCTTTCAGAAGTGCTCTCCTGGGATGACTGCACTCACAGAAACACAAGCGCTTTGTTTCTGCTGCTGTCCGTCTCTTCAAAGGTAGCTGAAACACGGTGCAGGCGCCAACCGGGTCCTGCTCTTGTCGGTGCTGCTGGGCGTGAGTATCACAGGGCTGGGTGTATCCAGTACACAGCTCTTCCTTTTCCAGTTGCTTCAGCCCAGCCCTGTGTTCATGACCGTCCTAGAATATCGCAGTGTGAAAAGTTCGAAATTCTTGCAGTTTCCCCACTTAAATGAAATGCTGGATTTAATCTGAACCGGTGCGGAATCAGTGCACAGTGTGCCTGTGTGGTCCTTTTCAGGTTAAGTTGAATTTTGTTATTGTTTTTTTTTGCTGTGCCAGAGGGATTTTCACTGGTAATGCGGTAGCATCTCTGTTGAGCATTGGGCTGACAGGCAGCAGAAGCTTTTGGGCTGTGAGACGAGTGAGGCTGGATGGGGACGTGTGTTTGGGGAAGGAGGTTTCTGCTCAGAGCTCAGCAGTGAGGTGTCAGCACCTCGGTGGGGTTCAGGATGAGCCAGTACAGCTCAGACCCTTAAGGGGCAGGAGGTGAAATCCTGGCCTGGTTGGAGTCAATGGGAGCACTGGTGTTGACTGGAATTTGTCCCGTAGGGTTGGGTCACAAGAAGTCGCAGGAGGCCACCTCTGTTGGTGTGTGCTTGGGTTAAGTTGGAGGGTTTCTCCATCCACCTGAAGTGCTGAAAGCAGCTTCTATTTTGGTGAAAGCGTGCTGCGGAGATGTGTTGCTGGTGGGTGCGTGGGCCCGGCAGTCAGCAGAGGATGGATTCAAAAAGCCTCGTAACAGACAGCAACAAGAGCTCCAACTGAAGAGATTTCCAGGCAGAAATCACATGCTTGATGAACTCTGAGGGTACATTCCTGGCTCCTGGTACTCTTCTCTGACCCCAGGCAATACTAGATCTCATTTAAAAGTCAGTGCTTCTCTGCTTGTTTGTTTTTGTTTGGGTTTTTTTTTATTTCCCCATCCCCTTGCTATAGTGTTTTCCCTCTTGTCCTTATATGAACCACCCATCTTTTTCTTAATCTTTCTGATTTCTTTCTTAGCTTGACTAATCACAGCAATTTTCAAGCCTCATAAAAAACTTTGTTGCTAGTGTCTCCTTCCTTACGCTGGCCTTCTTTCCTTGCTTTCATCTCCTGGTATTTTTCCTAGGGGCATATGCCTATATGCAGGACTAAATAAAAATATGTTTCTTTTATACCTGAAATACATAAGAAGACCTAAGACTCAGCACTGTGGGCTTATTCAGCGCTCTTCTAAGGCGATTGAGACCTGTGAGTATATAGCTGAGTGTGTTAAGCTGCACAGTGACCACAATTCCAAGTGCATTGCAAATATTTTATTTGCAGTGTGTTAAGGTTTTCAGAAACTGCTGTATTGTTATTGCCAGGAAAATGCTGACATATATTTTATGTAACACATCAGATGTGATACAGACTCACTTTGCAGAACTGAGTAGCATTGCTACGGCCAATTGTTCAACACAGCATTTTGCTACGTTTTCTGACATGCTTAATAAAGATATTTTCATCATTCTAGATTTAGTCTGAATGCCATTAACTGCTGGCTTTCTGAGAAAGCAGAAACGCAGCTTGTAATGCCAGACTCTGCAGGTTTTGCTCAGCAGCCATTAGGTATGACTTGAGAGCGTCTAAACCGTGGAAATAAAAAGCACCTGCGCTGGTTGGTGTAACCTGGGCTGCTGCTTTGTATCGATCGGTCTTCTGCAAATTGCCTTTGCCCATCACCTAGGGTAAGGCAGAGCTGGGGGGTATTTTCTCAGGGATGGGGATAGAGACGGTTGAATATTCTGGCACGCAGGAGACCTGGCAGAGAATATAAGGAAAGTGTCTGCTGTCAGCCTTTGTTAGGGTCCCCGTGATATCCATGTGTTGCCTTGGCAGAGTCCGGAGCCCATAGACTTGAGTACCTTGCAGCCAGAATATGAAATCGTTATGTCAGTAGAACGGGAGCTGGGTCTTGTCGTAATGGCTTTAGCTTGGATTTAGTATTTTTTCACTTACAATCTTCTGCAGTGGATACCTGCAGTAGTGTTTTGGAATTACCTGGGTTTGGACGTTGTTTTGATGTGCTGGGAAAAAATAGTCTGCTCGTTGCATTTCAAAGGATGGTGTTGATTGACGTAGGGTTACTTGGGGCGTCTCTGTATACTTACGAGAGTACTCTTTAAGAGAGTGCTGCATCACTGAACATCCCTGTGGAGAGGTGATCAGGCTCATACCACATTGCTTCCCAAGGAGGGTATATCTGTTCCTCAGGCTCAACCAGTTTTCTCCAATTTCTGTGTTTTTATGCTTAGCATGTACGATCAGGCTCATACCACATCGCTTCCCAAAGAGGGTATATCTGTTCCTCAGGCACAACCAGTTTTCTTCAATTTCTGTGTTTTTATGCTTAGCATGTAAAGCAGAGGAATTTTCACCAGAAACAAACAAGAATGTGCATGTTTAACTTTTGCCACCCTGAAGACTGTAGGAGAGGAGAGAAGATTATACTCTCGTGATACAGGTGTCCCTCTTTGACCATGTGAGCTTTTAAGAGCTCTAGCAGTGCAGGAGATGGAGGAGATGGAGGCCAGGAGGAGTGTGAAGGAGGGGGTGAGATCTTCAATGCTCCTTTCACAGATCCCAAGGATGCCCCAGTTTAGTACAAAAACTGAAGCAGGGAGTGGCAGAGACTTGACTTGCTGTTTTGCATAGATCTGAACAGCTTCTGAGTGGCTTAAAATAAGCACTTTGAAGGTATCGTGTTCCTGAGGGGATAAACGGTAAAGTGTGCACAAGTTGGAGCTCTGGGGAAGAGCAGAGCTGAGACCAAGATGTGGGGCAATGGGGGAGCCGGACTGTGAAAGTCCAGACAGTGCCTATACTGAGGAATGTGGCAGAGGGACCAGAAGAAGAGGGTGTTGTGGTCAAGTGAAATAAAAAGACGTATAAAGTCAGCTGCAGTGTGAAATGAACCCAGCACAGTAGTGAGAGCTTGGGGGGGCTTTGTCACTGCTGCGACAGTGTCACCCTGCTGTCATGAAAGCTTTAGTACACCCAGATTTTCTTCTACTACAAGGAGAGAAGTATGGCTAGTTCTTGCCAATTTTATTTAGTTTTCCTCAAGTGTCTGCAGAACGAGGTGACTCCTATTTTGAAGAAATAGTGGTTGCACTTATGCTACTTCTTAAAAAACTTAGGAGAAAACCTGATCAGCATTTTCCATAGTGATCCTTAGCTTCTTTTTTTGATGTGCTATTACATTTTTTTTCAAGGAAAATGCATCTGAATCATGAAAAAGTATAGCGTAAAGCACGTGATCATTAGTCTTCTTTGAAATTAATTGATGCTTATTGTGATGATCAACATGTGTGCAGGAGACACAGAGGCAGTCCCTCTAGTAACTTTTGAATTTGACCAATTTCAACCAGATTTTTCAGCGTAAATTTTGAAGATACCAAATTGTTGTAGAGTCCATGAAAGCGGAGGGGAGAGAAAAACCTGTTATGGTCCCCAAGGAACAAAACCTGCCACGTGTTGTGTCGGAGAGTCCGTGAGTGAGTTCACCAGGAGATACCAATCCATGATGCACTGAGCTTCATCACCCCCTCTGCTCATAGATCTGGCCATCTCGGAGGAGCATTGCTCTTTTACAAATAAGTCTTTGAGAGAAATGATGCCATAATCTGAGTCCAGGGCTCTGGTTTTCCTCCTGCATCTGCCGATCCTGGCTCAGATGTGCAGCATCCAAGGCATCGCAGAGCACGGCACTACAGCAGGGTGTGTGATAGATCTTGACGTGTTGTGTAGATATATGCAAGCTCCATATGTTGGCCTGGTTACTGAGATTTTGTTCGATTGTGTTGGTTTAACTCAGTGGGAGGTTATTTGAGAAGGAAATGAAAGGCTCAATGAACAGTGAATGCTTGAAGAGGTGTTAAGAGGAAATACCAGCCGTATAAGCTTTAGGTTCTTTGTTTTAAAATTTTTTGCTGTCTCTTCAGCCAGCCTGGTTTTCAGCAGCGCAGGAATAAGCCTGCAAGCACAGAGGAATGCATAACTCCTGTAGGAGTAAGAGAGTCCCTGTTCAAGGGAAGAGGAGTTTATGCAGAGAGGACCTGGGAGTCAAAAGAGCTAAGGATATAAGGAGAGTAGATATAAGGCAAAAATTTTCTACGCTGAGGATAGTGAAACCCTGGCCCAGGTTGCCCAGAGAGGTGGTGGGTGCCCCATCCCTGGGAACATTCAAGGTCAGGTTGGACGGGGCTCTGAGCAACCTGATCTAGTTGAAGATGTCCCTGCTCATTGCAGGGGGTTTGGACTAGATGGCCTTTAAAGGTCCCTTCCAACCCAAACCATTCTATGAGTGTGAAAAGTTTTATCTGCCTCAGTTACTGGCAGAGGTTGATAAGACTTTATGCCAGAACTCTTTGTTAGTGGGACAGGATTTTATAACAGGCAGCCTTGTTCTCACCACTGGGAGATATATTTCTATAAAAGTAGTTTTATCACCGAGGAGGGTTTCTGGAGGGCAGAATTCGGTCTGACCGGCAGGATGGATCACAGCTCGAGCTGTCGTGTCCCGACCCGTGCTCGAGAGGGGAGAACTGCAGGATTTCTCTGCAGGGTGGTAGGGATGGCGAGGTGTCAATGAGAGCGTTGGGAGGGCCACATCGTGCTCTATGTCACTATGTTGGGGACAAGCTCTTCTGCAGATGGAAATAATCAGGAAGCCTGATCCTCTTTGGTGAAAAAGCAAGAGGTTTTATCCTTTTGGAAACTCTTTTTGTGACCTTCACTCTGTTTATATTCTTAATTACTGGGAAATTGGAACTGTTTTGAATTTGTCTTCCTAGAAAGGAGTATTTGTACGGAAAATATCTGATTGCATAAATGGATGAGTCTAAAGTACTACAGAAAAAGAGGGCAAGATTGGCTGTTCTAAACCCAAAACTTTCCTAACTGTTACAAGTGATCATGTATTATATCAGAAGCCTAGTAGTAGTGAGCTAATGAGAGGGAAATTTGATTGCTGAAACAAATGTAATTTCCACAGCATTAAGATCTGGCCAAAACTGCATTCTGAGGCAGTGGATTGCATTCTTACTAGACTACTGTGGTTTTCCCCATTTTGCTATAGACACACACAGACTTACTACTATTTTGGCCAAGTAGTCAGGGGTACAATAATATCTCACCTACTGCTCACTGACGTGTAATTTCTGGTCAAGTTACAAGAAAATGTCTGCTTCCAAAACCTGTAATAATTATGACTGCTGATTTTTGCGTAGTTGGGATCGATATGCTGGAAATAGGGTAAGCCTGGAGAGCTCCGCTTTGCTTCAAAAGACTTGAGAACTTGATCTACGCTTAGGAAGAAAGCACCGTGTCCAAGCAGTCTGCTTTCCCTTTGGACTGAACTTCACTGCAAGAGGAGTTTCTTTCCCAATATTGTTAATTTTTTGTTCCTTCTGAAAAACCTAATAGCAAACTTAAGGTTTCTAGGTCCAGGATTGAAAAGCTGTTTATCTTTGCATTACATCGCTGGTGACTTTTGCTGTTGGTCTAGCACAAGTGCAGTTCTGTGAGCAGCAATGGGGGAAGTGCTCGCATGCATAGGCAAGAAGAGCTCTTGCATGTTTTTACAGTCGTTGCAAACAAAGTTTTCATTGCTGCCAGGTGAAAGGTAGCAACAACGTGCCAGAGGCTGGAAGTGGAAGGCTCTGTTGAAGGAGATGTCAAGACTAAGCGTTAACCTCTTTCTCCAGATTTTAGGCAATTGGATTATCAGTCACTTTTCAAAAACGATCCCTTCTTAATTATCCCTTTGACTTACTCATCTTTCCCAAAGTTTTTTCACATGATTAGTGAAAGATGATTGCATGTGCCTATCTTCTGTTGAAGCAAGATGCTGTAATGCTCTTAAACCTAGTGTCTGTCTGTATCCCTCATAGTTGCCTGCACATCATTCTCCACTTCTTGAGCATTCCTTGTTTAATATTTCTGCCTGGGTACGTGTGAATTTGTACAATTAGTATTATAGCTGAAGTATACTGTGAGATCAGATGATTTATAAAAAGGAGGATAAAAATCTCATTTTGTGAAAATAAATCTTGTGAAACCACATCTAACCTTTAAAGTGAGCAAGAGTACTTCTGGAGAGGTGTATTCTGTGAAATGACACTGCTAAGAGACAGAGGCTAGTCTCTTGGCTCCAGGGCATTAAAACTCAGCCCCTGGTCTTGATACCGTCTAAGGGATGACCTGCTGGGTCAAGAGCTGCCACATAATTTTTCAAGCACGTGGTGTGTGCAGTGACTGTGTTGTGCTGGGTTTAACACAGGTTTGGTTTGCCAGGTACTGAACTGTTGCACTCAGATGGAGCCTGAGGGTGGGCATCAGTCCAGCATCTAGGGACAATCCCTGAAGTGGTGACACATGACTTATTAACCAAGAAAAGCAGCTAGACCATCTCCAAAGGAGAAAACAGACCTTGGTTCAGCTCTTTCAGTGCTGTTAACGCTGCAGACGGTCTCCAGAGTGGTTTTGGCAGAGTGAGATTTGGCACTGGTGCAGCATCACCTGGTAGCACCCTTCCTCGATTAAACATTGGCACTGTGCTAGCTGCTGACTTAGATCCTGCCCCCAAAGTTCCTAATCTAGGACAAGTGGCGGTGAATGAGGCTGTAGTACAACGACGCTGCTTTGTCAGCAGCAGCAGATTCGGGTGAGGTTTGTCTACAGAAGCTTTTCCAAGACAGAGCAGGTGGCAAATCAAAAAACTTGCTTCACTTGAGAAAGGATGTTCTTGCTCTGCTCACCGAGGAGCATCGCTTGAGAAAGGACATTCTTGTTCTGCTCACCGAGGATTATATCAAGTAGTTGCAGAGGAGAAGTCTTTATGTGATTTGATGGATCTAAATGGGTTAAAAAGGCTTTGTGCCTTTGCTTTTAGCACGGGATCAAGTCAGTAACAAATTCCTCCAGCTCCTCTTCCAGGCTGCAGGCAGTTTCTAGTAATTCTCCTCCACAAGGAAAATGGAAGGAGTGGCTGGATGGACTGGTCCCTTTTCCATCTCCTGAAGAGTTTTGGTCCCGTATGAAGGCAGGACATCAGCCAAGGTGGGCCACCGGTCTGATATACTTCAATTTAAGCATGTTGCCGGCAATGAATGTACTGTGTCACTTGCTGAAGAGAGGTCCCACTGCTAGGACCTAAATTAGGGTTAGGATTAGAGCCATTTGCGACTTCGAGTTCTCCAAGAGGAAGAAATGCAGGTTCTCTCAATCATTTTCTTCCTTCTATAGTTGCATTAAAGTCTTGAAGGTAGATATTGATGGTTTATGAGCAACTTAATGTTGAAATAAAAATAAAAAAATCTTTGATTCCGAATAACTTCAGAGGTTGGGGATAGGTTTTATTCTTAACATTTGTTTATCTGACATGGATTAATGCACCAAGAAAATGCATCAATTACATTGAAAAGTCTTCCCATATCACCTCATCCCCCATGTCACTCAGGTGAAGTGTTGAGGACAGCAATAATAGGAGGAGGTTATAAGCCCAAGTATTGAAAAACATTGTTTGAGATGGGGTCAGGGAAGAGTGTTGCAGGAACATAAGTAAATGGTTTTATGAAGAAAAGGAATGACTAATAGAGCTTTCTAGTCTCTTGTCTTAGTACGTTTTTCAGTATTCCACTAAAGTTCCCGACTCATCAGCTGGTTGTCCAGTTTCTGCTTTTACTCTTGCGATTAGTCATTGGGGGATTCAGAGCTGCGTTTCTCCCCAGGAAAGAAAACCAAAGCAAGGCAGCTCTGTGCTAGTGAGAATGTGAATGCACTCATTGAAAGCTTCATGTAACATTTATGAAATATCAGGGATCACAGAAATGTTGTAACTTCAGGTTAGTGATTTTTATTTTTTTTTTAAATACAGTTAATACACTTTGAGGCTGCTGAAACAGTGAAGCAAACATTTGTAGGTTTGTGGGAAATCTGTGTCACGCTTTTAAAGTTTATAGCTGTGGGTAGGAGGAGAAGTGTCATCTTATCTCCAGGAACTAAAACATCCTGATTGTATCACATGGAATCAAACTCCAAAATTCATTCCTGCACAGAGAAACCCAGTCAAATAAAATTGCCCAGTTTTGAAGAAGGACTTTGAAGCTTTGTGACCACTGGCATTTGTGTCAAGCCAGGGTTATTTACAGGCTGCTGTGAAGGGGCTTAACTAATCACTAGCAGTGTTAGCCAGTTTTTCATCTCTTGGAGAGAAAAACTATCAAATCCTTGAATTTTGAATGGGGTTGAAGAGGTTTTTCATTTTTGGCATCATGTTACGACCTCTGCTAGAGGCACAATGGGGCAGCGTGTTTCATTTTGCTTGCAATATGCAAAAAAGCAGTATGCAGGAGGTAGTAGCAGAGTCTGGCTACAAAGGGTGGAGGCAAGTAGGGTTTGTGTTAGGAAAGCCAGAGCTCGCCTAGAGTTCACGCTTGCAAAGGAATGTCGAGGGCAGCAAAATGATCATCTACCCTTGCATTGTGCTTGTTGCTGAATGGGGTGCATGGTTTGGCACCAGCGGACACAGATAAGGCTGAGGTCCTTGGTGCCTTTTTTGCTTTGGTCTTCACCAGCAAGGTCTCCCAGGCCTCCGTGATTAGCGAAGGGGTGTGAGATGCAGAGGAACATCAGCAGCCGATAAGGGTTGAGTCAGGGATTACTTGCAAGTCTGTGAGACCTGATGGGCTCCATCTGTGGGTGCTGAGAGAGGTGGCTGACTCTAAAGCAAGGTCACTCCATTATCTCTGAAAATTCATGGAGATTGGGGGAGGCCTCAATGATGGGAGAAAGGTGAACATTGCACCCAGCTTCTTAAGACCACAAGGATGACCCAAGGAGCTACAGGCCAGTCTTCCCCACTTTGATCCCTGGGGAGATCATGGAGTGAGTCCTCTTGGAAAAAAATTCTGGTCATGTGCAGGAAAAGAAAAAGGTTGGGAACAGTCAGCATGGATTTGCCAAGGGTACATCATGTCTCACCAACTTGATTGTCTTGTAGGTTAAAATGATTGGATTTGTGGGTGAGAGGAGAAAAGTGGATGCTGTTTACCTCGACTGTAGCTTTCAACATTGTCTCCCACAGTATCCCCATATCCAAGCTGGGATGTTACAGTGAGTACGAGTCAACAACTAAGTGGTGAAAAATTGGTTGGATGGTCTGCCTCAGCGGGTCATACTCTACCTGGAGGGCACTGTACGAGTGGAGCACTACAGGGTTTATCTTGGGACCTGTCCTGTTAGCATGTCTGTCAACCTGATGGAGTATTCTCATCAAGTTTGGAGATGGCACAGATTATGTACACTGGAGGGCAGGGCTGCTCTTCAGAGGGTCCTGGACAGGCTGGGGGAATGGACCAACAGGAAGCTCATGAAATTTGGAAAAGAGAAATGCGAAGTCCTGCACTTGGGATGGAGAACCCTTTGCAACAGTACAGAGTGGGGACAAGCTGGATGGGGAGCGTCTTGCTGCAAAGGACTAGAGGGTTGTGCCCTTAGATGCTGGCAGCAAGGGAATCCACCAGCATCCTGAGTTCTTTGAACAGGAGCACAGCCTCGTAGACAGAGGGAAGTGACTTGACCCCCTTTGCTTGGCATACGTGAAATCCTGCATCCAGTTTTGTGCCCCCCAATACAAAAAAATCCTCAAAAAAGGAGTGAGCATCAGCAGGCCACCAGCATGGTTTTCTTTTGAGACAAAAAGTGTTTACCTGTAATGCATATGCATCTTCCATAAGATCTTAGACGTTGCCTGTATAATGTTGTCATGAGCAGTGCGTGTGCAGGTTGCAAAGCCAAACTACGAATAAGAGCTAAACAAGCAGACAACTAACCGTTCCCAGAATTATCTGAGGGTTTTTTCGCTGTTGAGTTAAGGCTGAGAACAAGAAGCATGTGTTCTCCCTGAGCATAGCTGGGTCTGTTGGCAAAACTGTTACAAAAAATCTAACAAAACTAGGAAGTGGGTTGAACTTCCCAGGTTTTACATTTGTAGGAGAGCAGTCAAGATTTTTTTCCCACCAGCAGCAGATTGCATCAAATCCGAACTAGGTGGCTACCATCTGCTTTCACACAGGCTTTGAAAACACAGGCCAACCCTCCACGGCATGGGTGAGGAAGACGGTGGAGAGTGTTTTCAAATCTGTGTTTACAGGATTTGGGACTAATGTGCTGTTTTCGTATTTTGAGTCAGAGTAAAATTGAGTTAGGCTTTGACTGAAATGCTACTTGCTACTTGCTTTCAGCACCGCAGTGTAATTTAAAAGATAAGCTTCTAAAATCTTTCTCTACCAAAATATTTTGACCCCACCCAATCCAGGTAGATAATGTAATCCTGGAACATGTGTTTTGACATTTTTCTGCTCTCAGTCCACTATAGCAGACTCAGATGATATATTCTGGAGTCTCAGTGGTGAAGTAGAACCCCTCAAAGTTTTTGGAGGAAAAGGAGAATAAGGTTTTACAGACCACAGGACTGGGTCTAGTGTATGGATAACTGTGATTCCTGGAGTAGGATGTCCTGATCCAGACAGAGGGGAGACATCCCAGGGTCAATAAATCACAGGGTGAGTTGAAGTTGCCACGCTGTTGTCGAGGCACGTCGTGTTTGAGCGGCACAGGAGTGTCTTCTATTTTTAGTCTTACGTGTTTAAAAAAATAACAAAATGGAAAAACTGATGTTAGCGCTGCAGTTAAGGTCAGCCAGGTGCTGGAGTGAAGATAGCAGGGCAAGGTGCTTCTGCTGGGCTTCTCCTCCTCCCTGGTCTCCTGCACCCCCGTGAGTCCATCATTGTAAGGTCACCTCTTGTTCGGGGCTTTTGAGAATGACACATTGCTACAAGGGACGAATTGTCAGGTAGTGACCCCGGTCAGTGCAAATGGCTGGAGGTATCGCTCAATCTGCAGAGTCCCTTCTGAAGCCAAAGGAATAACGTGCCTGAAATCAAGTGGTGCGACCCGTGATGAATAAGGATACGCCGGTAAGGAGCAGCGTTCCTCGCACACCGCGCGAGGCCTGGTTATTTCACTTGACTTGGCCGATTTAGCTGATTTCACCTGATTTCACACAGAGGGGCTTGACTTAAGCTTTTCTCGGCTGCGTGAGTGAATTGGAGAGCATTACGGCGGCAGGTGGGCCAGGAGAGAGATTTTTGTATCACTGAAGGTGCCGACACAGTAAAAGGAGTTTTTGGATGGTTCATTTATTGGGCATTTCCATACCTGTTTTTTTCGGTGCCTCGCATGACGCTGCAGTTCCCAGGTGCTGTTCAAAGGAGAGGTGAACAACTCCACCGCACGCAGAAAGCAGCGTTTGCACAAGGCACGAGACAACAGAACATCTGGCCTCCGTATTTCCTTTAGTTTTTAACTTGAAATCTTCAGCTGGATCGTCGTTTACATTACAGCTCATTTACGCCGCTGTTAGAGGAGGTGTGGGTATAATTTATTCTCACATTTACACTGCCGGAATAGTTTAAAGTGGTAAGTGAGAATCAGACCCTCCGTTTTCTGGTGGTTTCTTTTTGTTCTAATGAAGGACGCACAGCTGGATGCAGTAGCCTTTAACCAAACCCTGGAGCATCTCTTCATTACTCTTAATTCACAGTAGTGCCTGGGAGACCTGTTGCGAATAAGTGAACGGAGGATAAGAAAAGCAAGGCTCGTTACGTCTCAGAGCTGCTTTGTTCTTTTACTTTGATAATTATAGTTTTGTTGTTAATTATTTAGGCTATTTTGTTACGTGTTATGTCATCCCAGTTTTGTGCGCCGTTATCAATGGGTCGGCTCAGGCTGGGGGGGTTCCTGCTCAAACCGCTTGCACTCGGATTTACTCCTGTGACCTTCCGACACAGGAGCGGGTTGATAAATCTTTGCTGACAAGAGAAGAGGCATTACCGCTTGTAATTTGCAAATGCGAAACAGCGGCAATTAGGGAAGAGTGACTTTGTGGCACTGGCTCTAGGAATTTATTTAAGGGAAGATGGATTTGGTGTGAATTGTTGATGAAGAACGTTTTGTTTTTGCCAGGTTCCTGGAAAGCTCTTTTTAATAAATTGCTCATCTTTGGAGGCCTGTGAGAAATACCACAGATTGCCTTTTATCAGCCTATAATGTGCTTTTATCACTCGGGAGAAGTATGTGATAGTGATACTGAGTTGGTCCCTGGAGAAAGCCAAGGAGACATTGCTAACGGCTCCAAAGTTACGGCTGCAGTGAGTCTGTGTTAAAATGGAGCTTACGTTTCCTCGTTAGTACAAATATCTCTCTCTCCTTATCACCAAAGTGCTGCTGCTCATTTCTCACATGCGGAATTACTTTTCTGTAATGGTACAAGTAATTTAGCTCAGTAATACTGGAGTCAAAACCAACTGCTTTTTGAAATGTTATGATTTGTTGCTTCTTGAGGCTCTTAACATTGAAATGGCTTTCCAGTCTTGAAACTCTAAGACATCTAAGTATTACTCTACATTTACTAAGAGGCAAAATCTACTTGGCGCTGATGGCATTGAGATAATAAAGATGGGATCCTGAATGGCCATTTTGCAAACATTTTCTGAGAGTAGTATTGAAAAGTAACCAGGTGTTAAAATGTTGTAACCCTGTTAAAATGTTCAACCCCTGCCATATTTCTTAATCAGGTGTCTCAGTTTTCTCAGGAATTTGGGTTTTCAGACTCTCAACTGTGTCCTTGTCGAATGCTGTGCAACACGCACCGGTGCTGGGGGGG